>NC_133187.1:43115000-43142500 GCF_049306965.1 Danio rerio | reverse complement strand
CCTTCATGAGAAGAACGGCTGTTATATAAGAGAAGGAGCTTAATTATGCTACACAGCAAAATATGTGGACCCAAAACAACTCTATGGGTGTTAATTTCAACACTTTGAAAGTGTCTCATGGGGTCCACTCAAAACAGACTTAAATCAACACTTTCAAAAGGGTTGGCACATTGACACCGAAGTAAGGGTTAATTTTAACTCAGGGCAGAGTTAAAAAATGTAACTATATTTAACACCACCTGGTGTAATATATTATTTTATTCAACTCTCTTGAGTGTAAATATGGTAAAAAGGTCAAATAGACTGTAAATTACAAAATAAAAAACATTTTATTTGAAAACATTCACAACTTCAACAATTCATTCAATTTTTAAAATGCAACAATGTCAAATTTGCTTTAAATGTTTTATTAGTAAAGACAGTATCAACAAAATATGATGTCCAAACTTGATGTTTCATCAGAGCCATTTGAAAGTTCAATATATCGTCACTCATAGTTTTCTTCTGAACGCATAGTTTTTTTCTGAAATTACATTTTAAACAACTTGGCGTGCAAATCTTTCACTTCGGGTGTTTCCTTGGTCCTCCATATCAAACACAGCAGTTTAAATGAAGATATAAATGCTGTAAACTTGTGTGAAAACAAACTGGAGCTAGGAAATCTCATCAAGCATGTCCTGTGAATGAAGTGCTTCCCAGCCACAGGATGACCTTTTTATCCATGACGATGTACAGTAGTAGCTGCTGATCGCTCGTCTGGTGGTTCCTGATGCACGGATATACTGTAGGGTGATGCTCATTTAAGAACTCTTCAAGACTCCAGCATGACTAAGAAAAATGTTTGAAAACAAATTGCAATCAAATTCTATGATATATTTAAAAGAACATTTAAAGTAAATAAAACATTCAAGAAATCTAAACTCACCTTTTGAAAATCCACATGATGATCCACAACTTGACTCTCCCAGCTGGTTGAGGTGACAGGATATGGAAGAGTAGAAAAAACACATACATCACTGTTGGATCTCCAAAAACAATTAGGTTAACCACTATGACTAGAACTGGAAAAACAGGCAGCTGTCTGTCCAGAATCCTGAATTTAACACAACACTTGGAGCAAAATTTAGAGGAGCTTAAAATCTTTTATATCATTTAGTGATGCTGACTTCCCTAAAATATTGGCCACAGTGTAAAAAATATTCATAAATTTACAGTTTTCTGTAAGCGTGTGCGTGCGTGCGTGCGTGTGTGTGTGTGTGTGTGTGTGTGCGTGTGTGTGTGTGCGTGCATGTTTCTTTACCAGATTCAACTTGTTAGGCCCTTTCAGGTCCAGTATTGACGCCACCTTTCCTGGAGTCTAGCAGATGTTTCAGGTCCAAATATAATCTAAAATATTAGGATAAGCAGAAGAGGAAAAGTGCAAAGCAAAGAGCAAAACATTATTTAAGTAACAGTTCACCCACAATACAAAACTTATCACCTTCATGTCATTTGTTATTCTCTAATGCTCTAATACCCTCTCAGCTTATTGTAAAACAAATACAGAACTTTATCAAACATACCTTCATTATTATCACCACATATGACCAAGAAGGTGTGCTTGGTCATTTCACCAACTCTGGAAAATACACCATCCGTCTCTAATCAGCCACCGTCACAGGGTCTTGTGTTATTGTACAGAGAACTGTGGCTGTTAAAAAACAACAACACATTAGTATCTAACACATATGCATAACCTTCAGATAAAAAAGAGAGATGAACATCACAAAGTATGCCTCAAACATTTTCACATATCTTTTGATTCAGATGTTGATTATTGATAATAAATCTACAAATCAAACCTGTATCATCATTAGGCTGCTCAAATATGAATCAGTTGATTAATTTTACAGACAGGTGGCTGTTTACAACGCACTAATAAAACGGAAATGTTGTGTACAGTACATGCTAAGTTTAGCCTATAGTTTTAAGCACAATATCATGCGGGAGAAAAAGCTTGACTAAGATGTTCCTGCCAACAGAAATAGCCTAACTTACTAACGTCAGACATCCCGAGTTGGGAAAAGTCATTTTCGGGGGATACAGAGTTGATTTGCGGGAGGTAGCGGGAGAGATGAGTACCTAAAGAGCAATGGGATGAGTTGCGCGCGACGTACCTAAAGAGCGGTGGGGGTGACTTGCGCGCGACGTACCTGAAGAGCTGGGAGGGATGCGGTGGAGAGGGGCGTGCAAAGTGTTTAATGACCGGGCGGGAGACGCGCGATATCCGGGAGATGATCATTCATTTGCGGGCATCTACTTGGGCAATAACGTTAACGTTAGTCCCGCAACTTCCGGGAGACTTCTGTAACGTTAAATGTCTGATAAAGTGCAAACGCGGTCATTTAAAGACATTAATGTTAACATTCCGACTTTAATGGTTGTCAACACTTAATATAATTCAAGCGTACGTTATCACACGAGTCTAAGTTATGGACTAACGGTATATGGACGGCCACGAATGAACCAGTTTAAAAGGGCCGCGGTGTTTAAAATAACCAAATTAACGTACACTAATAACAAACAATCATTTGTTTCAGTCAGGAAGCCTTTTACAAGTAAGCATATGTTCATTTACTCACCAGATATGTTTTAGAAACTCTCCAGAGCTTATGGAAACCGTCCTGTGTTGCCGTTAGCATCCGGGCAGAGTAGGCTAACGTTAGGCGGCTCCGGGGATTCCCTCGCTAGTTTGCTTGGAATTAAAGGAGAAGTGTCGATTTTATTTTACAGATGGGTAACAACGCACAAAATGGCATTAAGCGTGACAGAAATGTGTTGAACATGTACATTTGATGTTTTTATGCACTATGTATGCGTGAGCATATAAAAACATTCTTGAAAAGAAGTCAATAGTAATGCAGTTAAGCTAGATACACAAACGACCATGAATGAACCGCAGAAGTTTAAAATTGTAACTCCATTCAAGTTATTAACTTCACAACATGTTTACAACTGTATTTCCTCAAAGAAAGTCTGTAAAATACCAACATTTAGGTAGTTTGACTCACCAGTTGCTGTTCTAAATCTCAGATGGAAAATGGCGTCTGGAAAATTCTTTAGTGACTGGGGCTGCATGAATTCCCGGATGTTGGAAATAACACCACCAAGTGTTAAAAAGATAACTCCTTGATTTCGCACTGAATAAAAACAATTCTAACTCTTATTATATTCATTTATCAAAATCTAACTCTTTAACGTCAACACTTTACTCTCAAATGCTTCAACACCGAGAATTTAACTCTGATGAATTTGCTGTGTACCTTGTAGGCAGTGTTGGGTACGTTGCTTTAAAAGAGTAATTCATTAGTTACTAGTTACTTCTCACAAAAAGTAACTGAGTTACATAATTGTAAAGGAACTAATTACAAAGGAGAGTAATGTCGTGAATTCAACTTCTTATCAATTAGAAATGATCAGACCGGAGGTTTTGAATATCAGAAAATAGACTTTATTCTCCATAATAAAGCCGAGAAAGAGCAGAGCAGACCTCATAGCTATCTCTTCTTGCTCCTTCTAAAGTCTCTCCTGCTCCTTCTCCTTTATACACACCCGTAGGTGTCTCTTTTTAACTCTTGACCATTTTTGAATAGGTTTTAGTCTAAGGGGTCCTGCTATTCTTGGCTCTTAGCCCACTAGCTCATGTCAACAGAGATGTTACAGGTCTATGTCAGCAAAGTATAGATGCAACTTATGCAAATGAACTAAGTGTTTACATACATTGTCACGATAGCATAATCACTTGATAATGTTACTCATTCTAACTTCTGACACATATAGCTTCATACAAGTATTTAACATATATAATCAGTGCTTTACATATTCAGTTATTCTACACAATCAGCCATTCAGCCTTCTCCTAGTGTTGCTCCTGTGCAGGCATACTCATCTTACACAGTATTTTTTAACACATGCTGGCATGTTTGCTGCAAACACTACATACATTTTGAAAAAAGAAAATTAACTGCTTTACACTTAGAAAATACTTCATACAGAGAGAATAAAATCTTCTTCAGTAACTATTGAGTTTCTTTAAAAAATGTAAATTAAATATAAAACATTGTACATTTTTCTACATTATTTTAATGTTGTTGTGGGACAATGTAAAAGACAATGACAGCATGTCCTCAACTACATATTTAGATATTATTTTGTTTAATTCTGTCTGAGTAATGTTTTGGCGCGGAGAAAAATTCCTGGGCATAAATTGCATGATATAGAAACTAGTGGTGGGCTATTATCAGCGTTAAGCTGCTGTGTTGACACGAGACTCTTATCGCACGATAAAAAAATATCGTCATTAATCTATTCTCAAGGACGGGTTGGGAGCTGGGTCTATTCAACGCAAACTATGATGACTTTCACCTTGATATTTTAGCTTGGATATGTACCTGACCAATGAGCCGTCTGACAAAAAAAAGTGTCTTTCTGAATCAAATCAGCAGGATGCCTGACTTTAACTGCAGTTCGGCAGATTCACTTTAACTCATAAACATTTAATTCAAACTGGGGTATTAGACGCAAATAAGGAGTAAGGACTGGTGAGAGAGTTATGGAATTTAATAACGCATGCCAAATGGAAAGAAAAAAACTTCCACATTTTGCGATGTGTGAGTGTGTGTGTTTGTGTGTGTGTGGTCCTTTACTGATAGTTGTGTGTGTGGATCTTGTTGGAAAAATGGCAAAAAGTCCTACATGACGGTAATAGTTTGATTGCGGTGTTTACTTTTTGCACTACCAGCTGACCAATTACCTCCATATGGACAGCTTTTCTGCTGTTACCAGTTTGCTCAGTGGCTCGCCACATACATCGGCGGATTTGTTACACAGAGAGGAGTTGACTGCGAAGACGGCATTCGAGTTCGGCAAAGAATGGTTACAGAAAAAAGGCAAAAAATAAGATAAGCAAATAAATAACAGGGCGAGAATGTGGTAAATTTGGAAAGTGTGGTAAAAATCAGGCAGCCGCGAGGGCTTTTCTTTCTCTGGATTGCTTTTGAAAACACTATCAAATGGGTTTAGGGAAAGTGGGTTACTGGTTAATTGGTCCTTTTGAAAACACTATTGGTTGGGTTTAGGGAAGGGGGTGGGTTGGGGCATCAGTCAGTCAGTCAGTTAGTCGACAGCGGCCTCTGTTGGATTTATGTGAGAACAGCAGGCGCGAGAAATTTGAGATCTAAAAAGCATACACAGCAGCCTCTGGCGGACTCGCAAAAACAAAAACGGCAAAAAATCTTACCTCCTAGAACAGATTTGGTGCTCTCCTGAAATGTATATAGCAGTACGTATCAATAATAAGCCTGGGTTGCTCAATTTTGAGTTTATATCTGTATTACAATACAAATTTTTTTCTTGTAATTTTGTAATGATGTGTTGCAATTTCATTTTGATATATCTTAGTTTTGAATTTACATCTTGGAATTCTGCATTTTTTGTTGCAATTCCAAGTTTATTTCTTTCATTTATGAATTGATGCATTTCCATATTAATATTTCTCAATTCTGAGTTTCTCACAATTTTAAGTTTATATCTTGCAATTATAAATGTATATCTCTTAATTCTAAGTTATCCTGCAATATCTCCCTTTCAGTTTCTTGCAATTGTGAGGTTATATCACACAGGTCTACCACAGGTCAAGACACCCTCGAGTACTGTTTTTGAGATTTCAACAAATTTGTGTGTTGAACATCAGTTAAAACAATGTTAGCAGCAGTTAGCTTTAATTCTAAGGAAAACTGGAATATCCTATGAGAAGACACTTCTTCTTTATTCTTGAGTGCACATGCTTTCTGAAGGCAAAGCAGACCTGCCAAGCTGTGAGACCTGCAGTGACTGGGTGAGACGGCGTTTGCAAAGTGCAAGCAGCTGCTATTTAGCCATTCATGAAGGGTCGTAATGTTATGTGTTTGTTTCCATGATCCACATGTTTGTTGCATGTTTTTTCCCTGCGATGCTGTCAGGGCCGATACCGCAAAGATGTTGGTTTGCAGCAAGCATTTCTGACGGAGAGCTGTATGAGAATTGGAGAATGGTGGACTTTGTCTTTTATCAGTTGAGTTCGTTACCTTTCAGACACATCCTCTATATCCGTGCTGCTGTGTTCACTTATTTTTTAAATCCTCCAGGTTACCGGCAGAACTAATGGTTGGAATATACAGGGCAAGAGACCTGCTGCACTGCTCCACTGTGTGCATTCAGACCTGGGGATTGAGGAGGAGAGAAGTCTTCCTCATTGGCTCATTTACATGATTATCTTTATGGTCATATAACAAATTGTGGTTATGTGTATACGATATTACGAATAACAAATGTAGCAGGGCATTAAATTACTGTTTATTTCTTTGCTTTTTTACTTTGTAAACTATAAGATCATGCATCTCCTTATGGTGTGTGTCTCATTTTGTGAGCCAACTTAAAATTAGTTGTTTGTTTCCCTCTTTTCTCCTGCTCCGCCATCCACGCTTACTCCCCCCTCTGCTCGTAGCGCTCCACGCCCATCATGGAGCACTTTTTGAAAAAAAATCTGAGATAGACTTGAACTGAAAGAAGGGAGTTTCATGGACATTTAACATGTTTATAATTGGAAATGACGCGCATCACAAAAAAACACACTAGCAAACTAGCACTCAGAACTTACTAAAAAAGAAAAATAGAATAAAACATTTTTAAAAAATTTGAAATATGAGATTAAATAGTCACACTGAACTTCGGTATAGATTTCTTTTCTTCAGTGTCACAAACAAACTTCTACAGTACCATTCGTTTGCTTTAGGGAGGACAGCAGTCTAGGAAGGAAGGCAGCTCACTATGATTTAGAACTGCACATCTATACTATAAAGCGAGCAATTATGTTGATGTGCAATAAATTAAATGCTTTAAGGCAAATCTGGGCCAATATGAGTTTTGAAGAGGATTTTCAGCAGCAATTCCACATTAAAATTGAATGATGCAGTGGAGTGGAGAAGCCTGAAGTAACATTGAATATGTCAGACTCCTCTAATATATACCAGTGGGAAACTGTATGTATGTACGCAATGGACTCAGTAACTTATATAGAAATATTACAGGCACTTAGTAGACATTTTGATTAAACTTTAAGAGGTCACATGAGACAGAGTTAGATAGCATACACTATATATATGTTTGGGGTCAGTAGGATTTTTAAATGTTTCAAAATAAGCTTCTCCAGCTCACCAAGGCTGCATTTATTAAATCAAAAACACAGTACAAATTGTAAAATGTGTTAATTGAAAGGCTCTTGCACTATAAAATAATTGTTCAAAAGCAGTTTATCATATACTTTAATCATTTATTCCAGTGATTTTAAAGATTCGTTTTCAGCTCCATTACTCTATTCGAGTCACATGATCCTTTAGAAATTACTCTAATATTTGTTATTATTATTATTATTATTATTATTATTATTATTATTATTATTATTATTATTAGTAGTAGTAGTAGTATTAGTATTAGTATTAATGGTAATAAAAATAAAAGCAATAATGACTGGAGTAAAGCTTCGGTCACACTGCACTTTTCTCCCCATAGACTGCATCAGACCAATCGAGGATCAAACATGACCTCTCTGGACAGGAATTTAAATATGGACCAATCGCTTGCTTTTTTTAATGTGTAATCACCTTGTTTAATCCTGCCCCTTTTTGCAGCGCCGTATGATAGAACTTCACACACAAACTTTAGTGTGACCGCAGCATAAACCTTTAGCTTGTAAAAGTCAGAAACTGCAATGGCTTTGATTGAAGTTTCGATTCAAAACAAGGATTTTTACAGGTGTGGAAAAAAAGCCCAATGAGAGAAAGAAACAGCTGCCAGGCTACGTTGCATTGCGGGTTAAATAATGGTAACATGTACTGTAGCTGTGAGATATGTTTTATGAGGTTTGACAGTAAAGCTGCAATCACATTGGACTTTTCTATATAGACTTATACGCACGCGAATGGCTCAGACCGGAAACGCAAGTTTGTGAGAAGTTTCGCAGATTGCTCTATTGCAAAGTTCAAGCTTGGTGAACTCTGACCTGCGAAATCACATATCGTGAATGTGTGAGACCAATCGAGGATCAAAACATGACCTCTCTGGACAGAAATGTAAAATATGAACAAATCACTCGCTTTTTTAAATGTCTAATCATCTTGTGTAATCCCGCCCCTTTTCACAGCGCCGTATGACAGAATTTCGCACGCACAAACCCTAGTGTGACCGCATCTTAATAATTTCATTTGAAACTACATAAAATAAAAAATCAGTTATTTAAAATTTTAATAAATATTTAACAATTTTTACAATTTTTTTTACATTTAATAAATGCTGCCTTGATGAACAGAATAAAAAAAAACATAAAAAAAAACTTTTGAATGGTAGTGTATATATAGTTACACTTTAATTTAATTCAAATGAAGTACTACGTACTTACATAAAAAAAAGTAAAATGCATAGCACAGTTATCGTGTATGGGTGGTCTCTTCACACTACCACCAGTGTGCAGCATCCACTTGCATTTGACGGCAGCCACAGGACAACGGCGCCATTGCCCTCACCACACACTAGCTATAGGTGCAATGGAGAGACAGTGAAAAAGCTAATTTGGTGGATGGGGATGATTGTTAGGTCATGATTGAGGGAATTTGGCCAGGACACCGGGGTTACACCCCTACTCTTTACGAGAAGTGTCAAGAGATTTTTATTGACCACAGAAAGTCAGGACCTCGGTTTAACGTCTCATCCGAAAGACGGAGTGTGTTTGTATTGTATTACGCTGGGATATGGGTAAGGTTAGGAACAGGTATCGGAGAATGAGTTAATTTAAGGGTGGGTTAAGGAGTAAGAGATGTAAACAGTGAACCATAAATGGAATTACAGAAATTAATTACATACGTAATTATATAGCAATAATTCTAAAAACTAATTTAAATGTATGTTGATAGTAGTAAATGTGACACAATAATGTGTAACCTTATACAGTGAGGAAAATACGTATTGAACACAGACTTTTGCTCAAAAAATATATTTCCAAAGGTCCTGTTGACTTGAAAATTTCCCCGGATGTTGATAATAATAATTAAAATCCATATATGCATAGAATAAAAAAACACTAATTAACTTAAAAAGGAAGTTCTTTGTAATAAAATGAAATGACACATGGAAAGGTATTGAACATATGAAGAAAGGGAGGTGTAGAAACGCAATGAAAGCTCAGACAGCAGCTTAAACCTCTCAGTAGTTATTCAGCAATTCTCTACCCTTCGTCATTGTAAATTAATATCAGCTGTTTCAGTCCAACATCTACATCAGCAAGATGATGAAGATGAAACCATAGGGGACATTTCAGCAAGACAATGATCTAAAACAGTCAAGGAAACTTCAAATGGTTTCAGAAAAAGAAAATCAAGATGTAGAATGGCCCAGCCAATCACCTGACTTGAATCCAATAGAGAATACTAATTAAAGATCGAATTTCATAGATGAGACGCAAAACCATCAAGATTTTTACATTCTGTTGAAGTCAGTGAATAACTCACATGAGCAATGCATGTGACTTCATTCGCCATATGAAAGGGCGTCTCAAAGCTGCCATCACCAAAAAAGCTTTTTATATAAAGTATTGAATACATTTCAGTACTATAGTACTTTCTCCTTGTATCATTTCATTGTTATTACACATAAAACTCATTTGTCAGATTTTTTTTTATGTTTGTATTGTATACCCAGTTCAATTCCATGCTAATAGCTCCTTTAGAAATATTATTCCCTGGAAAAACATGACCTTTTCAATACTTTTCCCCCCACTATATATAACCACCCCCCAATGAAAGATTGCTTCATATATATTCATGTGTCAGGATCTCAGGACTTTATTGAGCAATAAAAAATATACACCAGTTAAAATAGTTTCCTTATTTTCATTAGTTTTTTTTCCATTTGTTTTTGTTTCATTTCTTCTCAAAATCATTGTCTTGTTGGGATCCAGAGCTCCGAACACCCAAAAGAAAACGAGAGAAAAAGGCAGTCAGTCAGTCGTTACAGCTGTTGAGTTACAAACATCTCACTGTATCGATGAGACCATGACACGGATGTCTAAAAAGAGCTGAAAGGTTGAGTTTTTAGCATTGGTTAGAGCAGTTTTCTCCGAAACACTTATGTCTGCTTCTCTGACTCTGCTTTTTCAGTGGATTCAGACGCCGTCTCAATATCCTCTCCATAGAGTTCTGCAATTTTCTCAAACTTTGGACCCCAGTCATCCAGAGAATTGTAGTCCAGGTCAGAATGAGCTCCAGGCGACCCAAGCGAGCTGATGGAGCCGGCTGGAGACCCCTGACCCTCGTAGGCATAGGTCTGTAAGGAATCGTAGGGTGGTACACTAGTGTCCTGATCCGCCTCGGACACCCTCTGTTTGATAAACTCACCCACATCTGTCTCCTCGTCTATGTCCAGGGACGAGGGGCTGAGGCGGCTCCGGATTGGCCTCCGGGATGACCATGGCCGGATGCACTCGGGTTGGACGTCCCGGCGAAACTTGAGCTCCTCTGCGGCAGCAGGGTTTCGTAGAGCGATGATGTCGAAAGCTTCGGTGTCCTCCTCACCTCCTCCTTCATCATCATACGTCACCACATTCTCCCGGATGTCCTCCTCCGAGATAATCAGCGGCTCTTTTTTGCTTCTCCGTAACGTGATGAAGAGAATCACGATGGCTGTGAGGAAGAAAAACAATGGTGATTATATAATATGTACAGTTTAGGTCAGAATTATTAGCCCTCCTGAATTATTGCCTCTCCTCTATATTTTTTTCTCCTATTTTTCCCAACATATTTCTAAATATGATAGTTTTAATAACTAAATTCTTTAATGTTTACCAAAATGACAGTACACCACATTTTACTAGATATTTCTCAAGATGCTAGTATTCAGCCTAAAGTATTGACCTTAAAATGGGTTTTAAACTGCTTTTATTCTAGCCTAAAAAAAAGACTTTCCCCTCCCCCTCCACAATTTTTGAAGGGGAAATGGGTTCATTTTATAGCTCCCAATGTTGAATCCATTCAGCCAATCTCACCATCTAACACAAGATCTTTTAGCTTAGCATAAATCATCAAATCAGATCAGACCATTAGACCTCTTTAGACCTCTTTAAAAGATTACACCTCTTTTTTGCTTCTCCATAACATGATGAAGAGAATAATGATGGATATAAGGAAGAAGAACAATCATGATTATATAATATAGATGTAAGTGATAATTAAAGGAACACTCCACTATTTCTGAGGGGAAAATAGGCTTATTGTATAACTCCCATTGTTGAACCCATTCAGCTGATCTTAATGTCTAACAGAAGATCTTTTAGCTTAGCTTAGGATAAATCATTGAATCGGATTAGACCATTAACATACTGCTCAAAAAGTTCCATTTAATAATTTTCCTTTTAAAGCTTAACTCTTCTGTAGCTAAACAAATCTACTTTTTATTAGTAGACAATGTAACTACAGGAGAGTCAGGCTTTAAATTGTAAAATTATCCAAATGCTAACATTCACAATCACAAAAACTAAAATAATAGCCGTGGGAGATGTTCTGGGAGAACAGTTGGAGAATAGCAGTGTTCTGTAGACAATCAAAAAATATGTATTTCTTAAGGTAGCTAATAATATTGACCTTAAATGGGTAAAAAAAAAATATCTGCTTTTATTCTAGCCAAAGAAAAAAAAAAAAAAAAAAACATGAGACATTTGCCAGAAGAATTGATATTAATAGAAATACTGTGGAAAAATTCCTTGTTCTAGACCATTAGCATCTCCCTCAAAAAGTTATATTTAAGTAAAGAAGTTTGAAAATTAGTACACAATGTAACTACAGAGGAGTCAAGCTTTAAATGGGAAAATTATCAAAATAATAAGTCAAAAAAAAAATAAGAGTGGTTTGTGCTATATATATATATATATTCTTAGGGGGGTAATAATACTGACCTTTTTTAAAAAAGACAAAAACTGCTTTTATTCATTTAGGAAATATTTAAAAAAGAAAATAAAAAAGTTAACAGAAGGGCCACTAATTTTGCTAATAATTATTCAGAATTTCCTAATAATAATTTTGCTAATAATTTTGAGGACTGTATTTAATAATTAATTGATAATTAAACGAACACTCCACTATTTTTTGAGGGGGGAAATAGGCTCATTATATAATCCTCAACGTTGAATCTATTCAGCCAATCTAACAGGAGATCTTTTGGCTTAGCTTAGCATAAATCATTGAATTAGACCATTAGTGGCTCTATTTTGCTTCTCCATAAAAACTGATTTTATTCTAGCTGAAATAAAACAAATAAGACTTTCTACAGAAGAAAAAATATTTAGCAATTTTAAAAGAACAGGGATTCACAACCGGTGGGCCGCGGCCCACTACTGGGACTCTGCAATCCTGCAGGTGGGCTGCAAGATAGCCAAAAATTAAATATTTAAAAATTAACTATAAAAATAACAGTGTTAATTTTTTTTTTAAATGTCATTAATAATATGCCACATTAAAATGATTGAAGTGACACTCTTTCTCCTGTTTAATTCAAACTCGGTGCAAAAACAGCCTCATTATCATGTCTACAATTACACGTAAGTCTGTTCATTCACAAATTATGCGTGAAGTGAAAGTCTCTCTTTGTGTATTTTTGTGTGAACAAAAGTCAAAATTGTCAAAATTAATGTCCTGTGAGTATTTTATAATGGATGTGCGTCCAGGAGGATCTAGTGAGGTTCAATGGTGTTTCTGCCATTGCATGTAAAATAAACTTGTCTATGAGCTTCAGACAAGCTCTGGCGGATCTGTTCACTGTTCCTGTCACTGTTCCTTGTCTCCCAATAACATTCAGCTGCAACCTCAACCTCCATCAGATCGATGCATTTCAACAGATTTGGGGTGTTTTTCTGTATTTTACATGTGTCTGTATATTTTTGAATAGTAGATATTTAATAGTAGATATTCAGTCAGTTATATAATAGATATTTAATAGCAGATATTTAGTCAGTTGTATAGTTTTAATATATAATAAATAATCTATAGTCTTAGTTTTATATTTAATTAAATTTAAATAAAATTAGTGGGCCTTCAAAAGTTGATTGGAGAAAAAAGTGGGCCCTGAAATGAAAAAGGTTGAGAACACCTGTAATATAATGGAATATTAATCATCTTATTTCCAGCTTTTATGGATCCTAAATTATTAGAGAAAATTTGAATGCAGATTTGGACAGGTGGTGGCGCTAGAGAGACCAGGTTAAAAACTCCAGATTTGCTGTGGTTAATGTTCAGACTGTCATCTGTGTGCCAAATTTCAGAACTTTCCTGCTAGTAGTTCTATGAGCGTTCATAAACTCAATAGCGGAAGAAGAACAAATCTAACAGTTACACATCTTCAATTTGTGGCCCGTGAAAATAAAACAGCATGAGGGTTCTCATCACATAAACAAACACCTTTGAAAAAAAAACAGCATTACAATTAAACGAATGCATGTCATCGTCTTCAAAAATGATGTGAAATGAGAAACGGCCAAAATCAACAGGAACGGAAGATAATTGCTTTGTGTTTATTAAATATCATGGAGGGCTGTGGGAATTTCTTTGCTAGGAGATTGAAGGAACATAACATATTCGTGTCAAGTCCCGGAAAACCAAAATAATAAATAAATAACTACAAATAATTTATCAATGTTATTAACGCTGAATAATTTCTCCAGGGAACATTACGGCAATACGGCAAATATGTCACGCAGTGGGAGACGTGCGGCACATTACCAGGATGAGGGAGAAGCAGGTGTGAAGCATCGTCAATGCATGAACAAGCAAACACATCAGGGGCCAGAGATCAGTGCAATGAATGATGATTCTTTCATTTCCCATTAGAACGGAAAGAGCCACGATAAATGAGCAGCATGTCGATATCGCACATTAGTCTAGATTAGTTTTCACTTCACTGATACACTATTAGCTGAAACCACTGCAGCTTTATGAAAGCACTTTTTCATGACCTCACCTCTTACAGAACACACGTGTGGAGCTGAAATGAAGGATCTCACATATTACTGCTCCTTCTGTGATATGTAAGATCACAGTAATAACACACGACTCCATCTATTCAGTTAATGCTGCTAATCTCAACTGCTCAGTGGGTAAAATCACAGAAGATATCAATGAAAGTACATCTTTCCTTCCTTCCCACCTTCCTTCCTTCCTAAGCTGTTCATCCATCCATCCATCCATCCATACTTCTTTCCTTCCATTCTTTGTTCTTCATTCATCCATCCATCCATCCCTACCTCCCTTCTCCCATCATTTCTTACTTCTTACTTCTTTGTTGTGTATCAATCCATCCATCTATCCATCCATCCTTCCTATGGTGTTCATCCATCCATCTATCCATCCTTCTTTTTCTCCTTCTTTGGTATCCATCCATCCATCCATCCATCCATCCATCCATCCATCCATCCATCCCTCCCTCCATATCTATCTATCTATCTATCCGTCCGTCCGTCCGTCCGTCCGTCCGTCCGTCCGTCCGTCCGTCCGTCCGTCCGTCCGTCCGTCCGTCCGTCCCTCCCTCCCTCCCTCCCTCCCTCCATCCATCCATCCATCCATCCATCCATCCATCCATCCATCCATCCATCCATCTATCTATCTATCTATCTATCTATCTATCTATCTATATCTTAAAGTATATCCAATTATCCCTCCTTTTTTCTTACCTTTCATTCTTTTTTCTCCATCCATCCATCCATCCATCCATCCATCCATCCATCCATCCATCCATCCATCCATCCATCCATCCATCCATCCTCCTCATTTCCTACCATCTATCAATTCTTTGTTGTCCATCCATTCTTCCGTTCTTTGTTTTCCATCCATTCATCCTTTGTTTTCCACTAATCCATCCTTCCTGATGTCCTTCTGTTTTTTGTTTTCTATCTATCCATCCCTCCCTTCCTCCTCTTTCTTTCTTCCTTCAGTTCTTTGTTGTCCATCCATCCATCCATCCATCCATCCATCCATCCATCCATCCATCCATCCATCCATCCATCCATCCATCCATCCATCCATCCATCCATCCAACTATCCATCCTTCTTTCTTTCTTTCTTTCTTTCCTTCCTTCCTTCCTTCCTTCCTTCCTTCCTTCCTTCCTTCCTTCCTTCTCTCTCTCTCTCTCTTTCCTTCTTTCTTATCATTTGTTCTTTAAAAAGGTATTCAATATGTAATATGCATCTGTGCGCATGCATACAGCACATTTATCTCTGCGTGAAACTGTCTCAGTGATTTCTTGTAAGATCTGCTCTTGATTTGTATTTGCCACCCTGTTTATCTCGTAAACATCATAATCCACATCTAAACAAAAATGCCAGCACTGCTAAATTAGGCAATTGTGGTATAAGATGCAAAGATAACAAAACATATTGCAGTCTGCTGCATGAATATCGCAGGGCAGAAACACTCCATTGTGTCGCTCCGCAAAAAAACACGAAAAGTGACACATTTTTCCGTGTTTGCTAACAAACAAGCAGCTCTCGGTTTCCTCGATGTAATCAGCTCCACCAATGCCAGCCAATCCTCCAAGCAGATTTGTGGAGTGGAAGCAGGGAGATTTTATCAACATTTTATCAACAAGTAGATTTTTTTTTTTTTTTACCAGGAGCAAACAGAGGCGTGTTTGAGCAGGGATGTGAGAGCAACATGTAGCATGAGCTGCTATATTTAGCCCCGGCAGCTGTTAGGGTGAGCGCTGAAACTCTCTCGCGCTTTTGAAAAGGAAAGAGCATCACAGCCAAGAGGTGAGACCAACCTATTCATCCAGAGAGAGAGGGAGAGAGAGAGACACACACATACACCAACACAACCAAAACACACCCACGCGCACACGTTCACATATACACACTCACAAAAATAACCTTTAATGTTTGTTCAAACTACTTATTTAAAATGAGCAGACAACACAATGTGACGCAGTGGCGCAGTAGGTAGCACCGTCGCCTCACATCAAGAAGGTCAATGGTTCAAACCTTGGCTGGGTCAGTTGGCATTGTCTTGCTCTTAAAGTATTTTATGCATTTAAAGTTGGTGAATGCTGTAACTGCTTATATTATTATTATTATTATATCATTATTTTATATGTATTATTATTATTATTATATTAGATAACTATATTATTATTATTATTAATACTGTAATTGATAATTATTTATAATGTCATTATTATTATTATTATTACTATTATTATTTTTTATTATTATATTAGATAATTATATTATTATTATTATTATTATTATTATTGTTACTATTTATTTTTTTACATTTATTATTATTATTATTATTATTATTATATGTATTATATTTATTACTAGTATTATTAATATTTTTTGTTATTGTTAATATTGTTATTATATTTATTATTATTATTATTAATAATAATAATAATGTTATTAATAATTATCTATAATGTTATTATTATTATTATTATTATTATTATATGTATTATATTTATTACTATTATTATTGTTATTGCTATTATTGTTATTATATTTATTATTATTATTATTATTAATAATAATAATTATTATTATATTATTATTATTATTATTATTATTATTATTATTTCTCTTTCATTTTACTTTTAACAGTCATATTATAACTTTTTCTAGAGAAAGAATGGGCCAGAGAGTAGTAGAGGTGGTAATGTGCATGAGAGAGAGCACTATTACACATGCTGTTCACTTCCTTGAACTCACACCTTTAATACAAACCTGTTGACAGCTCACTCTCCGTCTCACACGCCTTTCTGTTCACAGATTTCATTACTATTTCCCATATCTGCTGTTCCGCTGCACTGTACGCCATTCGACACTTACCATGGCCCTTTCTGCAAACTATCCCTTTTGTAACCTTCCACAGTACATCACTTCATATATACATATATACAGTTAAAAGCAAATATATTAGCCCTACTGCTAAATTGTAGTACTTTTTACAAATATTTCCTGTTTAAAGAAGATTTTTTTTTGAAAACATATTTACTGTAAATATCACAGCTTTAATAACTCATTTATGTTGTCTTTGTAGTGATGACTATTTATATTACTTTTATAATATATAATATAAATCAATTAAAAAGGTTTAAAGTTTAAAGCAGAGGCTGGTCTTTTGCAATCTCCCTATTAACCTGTGGTTCTCTTTGAATCTGTGTATGTTTTTTAATATATCTAACATTAAATATGAATACAGTAAAAGTCAGAATTATTAGTTATAGATAATAATAATAATAATAATAATAATAATAATAATAATAATAATAATAATAATAATAATTAAAGCTGCAAGCAGCGATGATAGGGACCTCGCACCCGGGCTCACCGCCGCCCGGTGACCTTACGATGACAGAGAACAGCGAACAATAATAATATAAGCCAATATATTTAAAAAAAAACTAAGAAAATCACAGATTTATGCCAAACTTCCTCCTGTCAGCAGGTGGCGCTATAACTGTGACTCAAGATTGGCATGTAGATGTCTTCAGGAGAGGAATTTAATCAACCATGTGAAGTTTCAGGCACATGGGACATTGTGTGGCTGTGTTATAAGCCAAACTACCTTCTGCCAGCAGGTGGCGTTATGACTGACTCAATATTGTTATGTGGATGTGTTCAGGAGCGGACTTTTATCAACCATGTGAAGTTTCAGGCAGATAAGAGATTGTGTGGAGATTGTGTTATAAGACAAACTACATTCTGCCAGCAGGTGGCGCTATTAAAGACTCAATATTATTATGTAGATGTGCTCAGGGGAGGACTTTCATCAACCATGTGAAGTTTCAGGCAGATCGGACATTGTGTGGCCAAGTTACAAGCCAAACTACCCTCTGCCAGCAGGTGGCGCTATGACTGACTCAATATTGTTATGTAGATGTGTTCAGGAGAGGACTTTTATCAATCATGTGAAGTTTCAGGTAGATCGGACATTGTGTGGTTGAGTTATAAGGACTTCCTGTTCCATGGCGAAGCGTTGAGGTTTGTCATGCCACCACAGACACGCCCCTCTGCAAAAACTCTAGATCTTCACAATATATCATCGCTAGAGCTTTCAGATGACACCACTCTATTTTGGTGCTGATACGGGAAAGTTTGTGGTAGGAGTTTGTTATAGTGTCAAACATGTCATTTCCTGTGGCCAGCAGGTGGCGCTATAACTGTAATTGGATATCGGCACGTAAACCTGATCAGGTCAGGACTGTTATTAAATGTGTGAATTTTAAGGCAGTTCGAATATTGCATGCCTGAGTTATAACGATTTCCTGTTTGGTGGCGAATCATCAAAGTTTACGAGGCCGCCATGGACACACCCATCGATGAAAACTCTAAAGCTTCGCAATTTATTATCAACAAGGCTTTAAGATGACAAAACCCAATTTTGGTGTTGATTGGATAAAATCCCTAGGAGGAGTTCGTTAAAATACAACGCCTGGAAATGGCAAAAATGCCACTTTTTCGCCGCAGGAAGTTAATAATATCTGACTTCCTGTTGGGTTTGAGATATGGCTCCAAGAGACTTTTTCGTATGTCTTGGCATGTTTAAGGCGTGTGCCAATTTTCGTGCATGTGCGTGATTCGTAGCTCGGGGGCTCGTCCGTTTAATTTTTCTAGGTGGCGCTGTCGAGTCATTTTGCCACGCCCACTTTAATATTGTTATATGGATGTGTTCAAGAGATGACGTTTATCAACCATGTGAAGTTTCAGGCAGATCGGACATTGTGTGGTTGAGTTATCAGGACTTCCTGTTCCATGGCGAAGCGTTGAGGTTTGTCATACCGCCACGGACACGCCCCTCTGCGAAAACTCTAGATCTTCACAATATATCATCGCTAGAGCTTTCAGATAACACCACCCAATTTTGGTGCTGATACGATAAAATTTGTGGGAGGGGTTTATTACTCCATAAATTATGTCATTTCCTGTGGCCAGCAGGTGGCGCTGTAACTGTATCTGGATATTGGCATGTAAACGTGTTCAGGTCAGGACGCTTATCAAGCGTGTGAATTTTGAGGCAGATCGAATATTGTATGCCTGAGTTATAACGACTTCCTGTTTTGTGGCGAATTGCAAAGTTTGCGAGGCCGCCACGGACACGCCCATCGATGAAAACTCTAAAGCTTCGCAATTTAACATCGCCAAGGCCTTTAGATGACAAAACCCAATTTTGGTGTCGATCGGATAAAATCCCTAGGAGGAGTTCGTTAAAATACAACGCCTGGAAATGGCAAAAACGCCACTTTTTCACCGCAGGAAGTTAAAAATATCCGACTTCCTGTTGGGTTTGAGATATGGCTCCAAGAGACTTTTTCGTATGTTTTGGCATGTTTGAGGTGTGTGCCAATTTTCGTGCATGTGCGTGATTCGTATATCGGGGGCTCGTCCGATTAATTTTTCTAGGTGGCGCTGTCGAGTCATTTTGCCACGCCCACTTCCGAAGCCCTTAACAAACGTAAATTTTCGCCACTTCTGAGGTGTGTGCAAAGTTTCGTGAGTTTTCGGGCATGTTTAGCCCCTCAAAACCGCGATTCATTCCGCGGAAGAAGAAGAAGAAGAAGAAGAAGAAGAAGAAGAATTAAAGCTGCAAGCAGCGATGATAGGGACCTCGCACCCGGGCTCACCGCCGCCTGATGGCCTTACGATGACAGAGAACAGCGAACCATAATAATTTAAGCCAATATATAAAAAAAATCTGAGAAAATCACAGATTTATGCCAAACTTCCTCCTGTCAGCAGGTGGCGCTATGATTGTGACTCAAGACTGGCATGTAGATACCTTCAGTAGAGGAATTTAATCAACCATGTGAAGATTCAGGCACATGGGACATTGTATATCTGAGTTATAAGCCAAACTACCTTCTGCCATCAGGTGGCGCTATGACTGTGACTCAATATTGTTATGTGAATGTGTTCAGGGGAGGACTTTTATCAACCATGTGAAGTTTCAGGCTGATCGGACTTTGTGTGGTTGAGTTATGAGGACTTCCTGTTCCATGGTGAAGCGTTGAGGTTTGTCATGCTGCCACAGACACGCCCCTCAGTGAAAATTTCAGACCCTAACAAAATGTAATTGCTAGAACTTTCAGATAACAACCAACCAAACTTGGAGCTGATACAAAAAATTTTGTGGGAGGAGTTTATTACTCTGTAAATCATGACATTTCTTGTGGCCAGCAGGTGGCGCTATAACTGTATCTGGATATTGGCATGTAAATGTGTTCAGGTCAGGACTCTTATCAAACAAGTGAATTTTGAAGCAGATCAGATAATGCATGCCTGAGTTATAATGACTTCCGATTTTGTGGCGAATCGTCAAAGTTTGCGAGGCCGCCACGGACACGCCCATCGACAAAAACTCTAAAGCTTCGCAATTTAACATCGCCAAGGCCTTTAGATGACAAAACCTTATTTTGGTGTCGATCAGATAAAATCCCTAGGAGGAGTTCGTTAAAATACAACGCCTGGAAATGGCAAAAATGCCACTTATTTGCTGCAGGAAGTTAAAAATATCCGACTTCCTGTTGGGTTAGAGATATGGCTCCAAGAGACTTTTTCGTATGTTTTGGCGTGGTTGAGGTGTGTGCCAATTTTCGTGCATGTGCGTGATTCGTAGATCAGGGGCTACTCCGTTTAATTTTTATAGGTGGCGCTGTCGAGTCATTTTGCCACGCCCACTTCCGAAGCCCTTAACAAACGTAAATTTTCGCCACTTCTGAGGTGTGTGCAAAGTTTCGTGAGTTTTCGGGCATGTTTAGCCCCTCAAAACCGCGATTCATTCCGCGGAAGAAGAAGAAGAAGAAGAAGAAGAAGAAGAAGAATTAAAGCTGCAAGCAGCGATGATAGGGACCTCGCACCCGGGCTCACCGCCGCCTGATGGCCTTACGATGACAGAGAACAGCGAACCATAATAATTTAAGCCAATATATAAAAAAAATCTGAGAAAATCACAGATTTATGCCAAACTTCCTCCTGTCAGCAGGTGGCGCTATGATTGTGACTCAAGACTGGCATGTAGATACCTTCAGTAGAGGAATTTAATCAACCATGTGAAGATTCAGGCACATGGGACATTGTATATCTGAGTTATAAGCCAAACTACCTTCTGCCATCAGGTGGCGCTATGACTGTGACTCAATATTGTTATGTGAATGTGTTCAGGGGAGGACTTTTATCAACCATGTGAAGTTTCAGGCTGATCGGACTTTGTGTGGTTGAGTTATGAGGACTTCCTGTTCCATGGTGAAGCGTTGAGGTTTGTCATGCTGCCACAGACACGCCCCTCAGTGAAAATTTCAGACCCTAACAAAATGTAATTGCTAGAACTTTCAGATAACAACCAACCAAACTTGGAGCTGATACAAAAAATTTTGTGGGAGGAGTTTATTACTCTGTAAATCATGACATTTCTTGTGGCCAGCAGGTGGCGCTATAACTGTATCTGGATATTGGCATGTAAATGTGTTCAGGTCAGGACTCTTATCAAACAAGTGAATTTTGAGGCAGATCAGATAATGCATGCCTGAGTTATAATGACTTCCGATTTTGTGGCGAATCGTCAAAGTTTGCGAGGCCGCCACGGACACGCCCATCGACAAAAACTCTAAAGCTTCGCAATTTAACATCGCCAAGGCCTTTAGATGACAAAACCTTATTTTGGTGTCGATCAGATAAAATCCCTAGGAGGAGTTCGTTAAAATACAACGCCTGGAAATGGCAAAAATGCCACTTATTTGCTGCAGGAAGTTAAAAATATCCGACTTCCTGTTGGGTTAGAGATATGGCTCCAAGAGACTTTTTCGTATGTTTTGGCGTGGTTGAGGTGTGTGCCAATTTTCGTGCATGTGCGTGATTCGTAGATCAGGGGCTACTCCGTTTAATTTTTATAGGTGGCGCTGTCGAGTCATTTTGCCACGCCCACTTCACTATTGTTATGGGGATGTGTTTGGGAGAGGACTTTTATCAAGCATGTGAAGTTTTAGGCTGATCGGACTTGGTGTGGTTGAGTTATAAGGACTTCCTGTTCCATGGCGAAGCGTTGAGGTTTGTCATGCCGCCACAGACACGCCCCTCTGCGAAAACTCTAGATCTTCACAATATATCATCGCTAGAGCTTTCAGATAACATCACTCAAATTTGGTGCTGGTACAATAAAGTTTGTGGGAGGAGTTTGTCACACTGTAAAACATGTCATTTCCTGTGGCCAGCAGGTGGCGCTATAACTGTATCTGGATATTGGCATGTAAACCTGTTCAGGTCAGGACGGTTATCAAACGTGTGAATTTTGAGGCAGATCGGATAATGCATGCCTGAGTTATAACGACTTCCTGTTTTGTGGCGAATCGTCAAAGTTTGCGAAGCCGCCACGGACACACCCATCGACGAAAACTCTAAAGCTTTGCAATTTAACATCGCCAAGGCCTTTAGATGACAAAACCTAATTTTGGTGTTGATCGGATAAAATCCCTAGGAGGAGTTCGTTAAAATACAACGCCTGGAAATGGCAAAAATGCCACTTTTTCGCTGCAGGAAGTCAAAAATATCTGACTTCCTGTTGGGTTTGAGATATGGCTCCAAGAGACTTTTTCGTATGTTTTGGCATGTTTGAGGTGTGTGCCAATTTTCGTGCATGTGCGTGATTCGTGGATCGGGGGCTCGTCCGTTTAATTTTTCTAGGTGGCGCTGTCGAGTCATTTTGCCACGCCCACTTCCGAGACCCATAATAAACGTAAATTTTCGCCACTTCTGAGGCGTGTGCAAAGTTCCGTGAGTTTTCGGGCATGTTTAGCCCCTCAAAATCGCGATTCATTCCGGAAAAGAATAATAATAATAATAATAATAAACGGAGCAATTCCAATAGGGCCTACGCACCGTTTCGGTGCTCGGTCCCTAATAATAATAAACGGAGCAATTCCAATAGGGCCTTGCACCGTTCGGTGCTCGGTCCCTAATAATAAGAAGAAGAAGAAGAAGAAGAGTAGTAGAAGAAGAATTCACACATCTTCACTATGTTTAAAAGTATACATCCCTGGCTTCTTTTTTTTTTAGTGAGCATATAGAGTGGTTCTAGATATGTCATTTTTCTACTGATTGAAGATATTAACTCATTCTTTATCTCTATTGTCACATTGTTCATTTATTCATCCTGTCATTGAATATTTCAGTGATTTGCCATCCCCCGTCTGCTCTATGCATACTAAAGCAATCTTCACTGTTTTGTTCGTGACATTTTGATCGGTCATGACCCTTCACCCGCTGTTATGGGACCCATGAAATCCTTTAAGTACAGCCCTCACTTTTGATCCACAGGTTTAAAAGGTGAGGGATGAAAAGTCAAGAGTTAAACAGGGCTGGATCAAGTGGAATTATAACAATGAATGCCAGAATCCTGCTGTGAATACTAAACCTGTAAAGGTGATACATGTACAACAGAAAAGACACCATTACTCAGATTTTATATGTAACATTCATATTATATTATATTATATTATATTATATTATATTATATTATATTATATTATATTATATTAAACATTTAAATTATATTATATTATATTATATTATATTATATTATATTATATTATATTATATTAAACATTTATATTATATTATATTTTATAATATATTATATTATTTTCACATTTACATTTTTTACATTATATTTCTACTTGATTTACAATCTCATTCAATCTTATTAAATATAAAATGGAATATTTGCCTCATTATAAAGTAAATATTTATAATTGTCTTGTTTAGTAAAATTCATTAACCATTATACCCTTTTCATGATGGAATTGTCCTGTTTTTTATTTTCTATTATTATTATTATTTTTTTTTTACAATTTTAACACATATGTGCGCGAGTGAAAGTGGACAAACTTGGGGAGGCGTGTGTTCTAAAAGTTTGAAAACCCCTGCTTTAAGCAATGTATTTTTACTTGAATGACAATAACTTGCCTAATTACCCTAACTTGCCTAGTTAACCTAATTATGTTGGCTTGAGAAAGCCAACATACTGTAATGCTACTTAAACTTATTCTTATTATTATTATTATTCCGGCTTCTGACCAAAAAAAAGCAATCGCTTCTCCTCCCAGGGCTTAGATGCTACAAGCCCCAAATTTGGTCAAAAGCTGCCTTCTGCTCATGAGATGGTTGCTGTATGTCCTCATCCTGATAAGATTTGTAGTTTTTGAATTAAAAATTTTTTAATTAAAAAATTGTATCGAGTATTTGGGGCATATAAAAAAGTATACAATCCTCAAATTTGGCCAAAAGATGTGTTTGAAATTACAGATAATTATCATATTTATTTGGTGTAATTATAAATAACAGTTTTCCTATAAATATTTTTTTTATATTAAATTTGTAAAATTCAGACTCAAAGCGTGTCAGAGTGTCCACGAGATGGCGCCAGAAGACTATTTTTGAGCCCTTTGTAATTTAGTACTGGCCCTTTAAGAGGCGGGGATATCCGGACTGACTGTTTTGAATCTACAGAAATTCGGGCTCATTTCAGACGTGCTTGTTACAACATTTGAAGCTGAAATTGCGACCATTTTGGTCGCTTATGCGCCTGAAAATTAATCTATGCGACCTCATAACATATTTGGGCGCATTAGTGCGACTGCAGATGGTTGTAGTGCGACCTGTTTTGATTTTTTGTAAAAACGTGCTGAATCGCTCTTCCCTGCCGCTATATTGGTTCATATTAGCTGTCAATCACTCAAGGTATTCCGCTGTCAGATGACAGGGAAGGAGCTTTTATGACCACGGGAAATGCAAACGGCTGAAGAGTAAAAACTAAAAGCACACAGGTTTGCAAACCCCACCTAAAATTGAGGTGTAGATGAGAGAGATCGTGACACGTCACGTGGTGAATAATGATCCACCAGCTGAGATCACTGAAACTGCGGCTCATAACAAAGACCAGTATTGCGCCGATGGTTAGCGCAAGAATCCTACTCTGCCTGCTCATAAATTGGGTCGGCTGACTCGCCAGCTTTTCCACAAACACAGAAAAATGAAGATCATCTCAGACTGAACCTTTAAATTGACACAAACTGAAACCAAAACTTTTAAAGAGTGATAGAAGTGAGACTTTACTTTCTTTCTTTTGTCTATTCTTGTTTGAGGTGTATATTATTATTTTATTTATTTACTGATGACTGCTTTGCAGCTTTCATCATTGAATTGAATTATTTATTATAATCTTTTGTTTGTTTTGTAGCAGAAAAATTATTTATTAAATTGACATGCATATAAAAACAGCAGTACAAAATCAATATTTCTTACTGCAATGCTTCATTTTTGTTTGATGCAAACTATACAATTATTTTATATAAAGTAACAGACATTTTATAGCAGATAACCTACATTCATGCACATTCAAGGCAGTATCATAATGAGAAATGGAATTCATTGTTACTATTATTGTCATTTTCATCATCACTAATATTCTATGGCCTAATTATTAGACATTCATTTTAGAATTATTGCACACAAATATCAATGTCTTCGCAGCATTAGTTAGATAGTTGTTTCTGGTTTTTGTCAGTCCTATTGATGTTGTTTTAAAATACAATAAATCCCTTAAAAAGCTATTTGCAGCGGTGCTCATTCATTTTTGGTGGGTGCTCCTAAATTGTTTCTGGTGCTCCTAAATTTATTTTGGTGCCCCTGAATATTTGAAGTTGGGAGCACCGGTGCTACCAAGTAAAAAAGTTAATTTCGAGCCCTATATATATATATATTCATACAGTTGATGTCAGAATTATTAGCTCCCCTGTTTATTTTTTCCCCAATTTCTGTTTAATGGAGGGAAGATTGTTTCAGCACATTTCTAAGCATAATAGTTTTAAAAACCTATTTCTAATTACTGATTTATTTTATCTTTGCCATGATGACATTAAATAATGTTTGACTTGATATTTTTCAAGACACTTCTATACAGCTTAAAGTCACATTTAAAGGCTTAACTAGGTTAATAAGGGTAACTAGGCAGGTTAGGGTAATTAGGCAATTTATTTTATAACGATGGTTTGTTCTGTAGATTATCAAAAAAAAAATATCTTAAAGGGGATAATAATTGTGTCCCAAAAATGGTTTTTAAATAATGTGTGTGTGTGTGTATATATATATATATATATATATATATATATATATATATATATATATATATATATATATATATATATATATATATATACATACACACACACACATTTATGGTTAGGGTTATAAGGATTATTTTTTATCCCCCTTTTATGTTGGCAAAAACATAAGTTTACTTCAGATATTTCTTTCAAAACAGAATATTCTGTACCGCAAAAAAGCCTTCTCCTCACTTGTGATAATGACAATGAAAGCCAAGCTTTTGGCCTATGCTGTACCAAAAAAAATAAAATCACCCAGGTGATGACAATTAAATATTACGATTATAACATTGTGTTAGTGGCCAGTGGGGTGAAACAACGTCATTGGTCACAATTAACCATGTGATGAAGATGGCCTAATATTGTATTTAATGCAATTTTCTTCCTGTAAACTGTATATAACTATATAACTATAACTATATATATAACGCTGCAAATTACTGTAAATTGACTGTACTCTATATTAACTGCAAAAATTATAAGACTGATTAAATAAAAGACAAATTAACTAAATGCATGTGCTATTGTTTCATTAGTATTTTAATTTAATATTTTTCTTTATATGATATTTATTATAATGTAATTTTGTTCAGATTATAATATATACTATAAATACTAACTATACTATAGTGATCTGCATTAAACAACCTGAACAAATCAGTTCTCTCTCTCTCTCTCTCTCTCTCTCTCTCTCGATTTGATCAAAAATGTAAATGAGGCCTTCCGATTAACAGTCCAGTGGACCCTAGCAACAGCCTAGAAACCACTCAGAACACCCTAGCAACTACCTAGGAATGCCTTAGCAACATCTTAGCAACCGCCTAGCAACCACTTCTCAACCGCTGTGCTTCCTGCCAACTGCCTTTGAGTCCCCGGCGCAGTCACGTTGGCTTTCTCAAGCCAACATCAAAGTTCGTCAACGAACTTTAGGTTCTAGTTAACCTTGTTAAGCCTATAAATGTCACTTTAAGCCGAATTCTAGTATCTTGAAAAATATCTAGTAAAATATTCTGTACTGTCATCATGGCAAAGATAAAATAAATCAGTTATTAGAAATGAGTTATTAAAACTATTATGTTTGGAAATGTGTTGAACAAATCTTCTCTCCATTAAACAGAAATTGGGGCTTCAGCTCTATACAGTATAAGTGTGTTCTTCCTCCTGTAAGTGAGCGTCTTGAACTCACCCAGCAGAATGAGGATGCAAAGCAGTATGGCGATGAGAGCTCCAGTGCTGAGTC
>NC_133187.1:43042500-43110000 GCF_049306965.1 Danio rerio | reverse complement strand
ATCAAGGTAATAATCTAATCTGATGGAATGCATCAAATCAAAATAATATACTTTTGCCATTATTGTGATAAATATTGAGCAATGGAATATTATAACCTGTTGAACTAGATTTTTATCAGTATTTACATTAGGAATCATATATTACTACCTATTCATACAACAACACTGATTCATTCAGGACAATCTATCGACCATCTATCACTAAGACAGTGAATCAATCACTGCATATACTCAGAAGGACTTGATCTCTGTTTTTCTTGACAGGCATGTCATGTTAATACAGAAGATATAGAACGGAACATACTTCATATGTCTTGCTTCAATGAAAAGAATTTACTGCCAGCACAACATAAAATACCCGAACATAAAGCACAGCTCTCACTCCTGCACCCTACTGTGTCCCATAAATAATCACAGACAAACTACAGAGAACACGCTTTTCTGCACAATGTACTGTAATATATGATCAAAAGAGAGAACGAGAAACAGAGAAAACAACTGAGATATGAAGACTGAAAAACTCCCTTATGAATTTGTTTACGCACGACACCAAAAAAGATTGCTTACAGAATCAGAAGTGTAAGAATGTCCGAAGTGTTCATGCTTTATTTATTTATTTTTATTCTTCGCAACTTCTTGACTGAAGTTGTTTGTTTTCTTGAGGTCTGGAGGTAACATATGCAAATTAAATTAAATTAAATTAAATTAAATTAAATTAAATTAAATTAAATTAAATTAAATTAAATTAAATTAAATTTAAAAAAGTAAACTAAATACAATCAGGTTTATAAATGTTTATAGAAAACATGAACTAGATCACTAGATGTTTAATAGTAATAAATATTTAAAATACAAATGAAACAGAAACACAACAAATAACCAAAGCTTTCCCTAAAATAAAAAGAGAGAAAAATACAAATAAACGTAAGGAAAAATTTTAAACAAAATGATAACAGTATAAAAATTTCCTAAAATGATACTAAATATGTCTCGTTCCATCACATCCCAAAGGTGGAAATTGGATTGAGATCTGGTGACTGTGGAGGCCATAAGAGTACAGTGAACTCATTGTCATGTTTAAGACACAATTGTGAGATGATTTGCACTTTATGATATGGTGCGTTATCCTGCTGGTGCAGCCATCTGAGGATGGGTGCACTGTGGTCATAAAGAGATGGACATGATCAGCAACAATACTCAGGTAGGCTGTGGCATTGACAAGATGCTCAATTGGTACTAATGGGGCCAAGAAAATAACCCCCACACCATTACACCACCACCAGCAGCCTGAACCGTTGATACAAGGCAGAATGGATCCCTACTTTTATGCTGTTGACGCCAAATTCGGACCCCTCAATCTGAATGTCGCAGCCGAAATTGAGACTCATCAAACCAGGCAACGTTTTTCCAATCCTCTATTGTCCAGTTTTGGTGAGCCTGTGTGAATTGTAGCCTCAGTTTCCTGGTCTTGGCTGACAGGAGTGGCACCCGGTGTGGTCTTCTGCTTCTGTAGCTAGGTAGCGTACCTAATAAAGTAGCCAGTGAGTGTAAGTTAATATAAAAAACATGTTAACCAAAATTATACGCTAAATAAAATTTATGCTAAATATAATATAATATAATATAATATAATATAATATAATATAATATAATATAATATAATATAATATAATATAATATAATATAATATAATATAATATAATATAATATAATAATTGATTTTAAAGATTAGTTACAATATGATAAATCATTATTATATAATAATTCTGATTTTCATACAGTAAGTTGTTTAAAACTGTATAATAAGGCTGACACCAAATGGTCAAAGTGATAAAGAAACATAAAAGCACCAGAAAAACAAATGCAGACAGCAAATACTGGCCCTTAAAGCCAATGTCATGCACTCTCATAAAAAAAAAAAAAAAATAATAAAGAAAACTTCTTGCGACATAAACGTCCAAAGAAAAAGCCATTCCCCAGACTTTACTTAAAACAAATGAATGGAGAGAGGTTTACCCTAGTAGATGGGGAAAGATTTTTGTCTTGGTTTATGTTGACGTGTCATCCTATCCTCACCCGCTGTTGGCTGACAGCACGCTGTCTCTAATTGCACCACAACACTGCTCAAACTGACATGTGAGAAAATAAGCTGTATGTTCAGGACACAAAAGAGAGAGTCAAACCACCACCTTCACATCTGTCAACATTTCAGTCCTGAAAAACAACAGACCTGCTACTGATTTAGGATGAAAACAGCTCTTATTTATTGTTTTCATACACATTCAATAAAATAAAATAAAAAATCATTTCAATTGGTCATAGAACATTCTTATGCAAATAAGATGCTCCATGGTTGGTGGTCAGCCAGTTAATTTGATTTCAGTTGTCTGCTTCACTCAGCTGTGTTAAAAGATTGTTTTGCCATGTTACTCAGCTCAAGTTATTTGCGGTGGTTTAAGTAAACACTTTTGAATATGTATGTTTTTATGAGATATTTTTAGCGCTATATAAAATAAAAAACAGGTGATCACTAGCCTCTCGAACTGCTCTGCTTTGATCTTGACCATCTTTTCTTGAGTCTCTCCAACAGTTCACTGCCTGCACTTGTTTTCTTTTCCATTACTTTGTCACTTTTGATAAGGTTTACAGCAGGACTTTGGGGTTGCCATTTCATGATTTTCAGCTTCAAGAAACTGCTTTATTAGTTTTACTGTGTAAAAGATCTAATTGTCCTGCATGTACATCACTAGTAGTTCACATAATCCAGCACTAGCTAGGTTTCAGCCTGATCTCACGAGGTAACAACTAATATACGTTTTGTCAGTTTCGTGGTTAGTCTGTACGAGTTCAGTCATACAAAAATTATTTTAATAAAGTTTACATGGCACCAAATACCACCCCTAAACCAAACCATCATTAGGGGGTAAGCAAATTGTACTAAAATGTCTAAATGAGATCATAAAAATTCATTCGAATTAGCCACTAAATCAAAAAGTTACAAATTGGCGTGAGATAGCATTTTTAGTTCATCTTACTTTTTATTGCGCTTTTTAAATCGTCTCAAAGTAGTTTAACCAACGAATTCTTACGCCAATTTGAAACTTTTTGATTTAGTGGCCAATTTGTATGAATTCGTGCGATCTAATTCATACAATTTAGTTCGATTTGTTCATCACCCAATGACGATTGGGGTTAGGGGTGGGGTCAGTGCCACGCCTCTTTTTTAAAATTGTACATTTTTGTACGACTTAACTCGTACAAATTCCTATGAATTAGCCACTAAACGGATAAAACGTTAAATATTTACGTTTTCTCATGAGATCAGGCTGGTTTAACAAATTAGTTCCTAGTAAATTAAAACAGTTTTAGGTTCACAGATGAAGTTCAGTTCAGTTATTTAATGTGCATTTTAAAGTGTTGCGTGAAAATCAAGTTATGGAAATGCCAAGTTTCGAACTAAAATCCTTAAATTTGCTAAGTGTAGATAATTTCTAAACTAATTTCAAGAGGATCACATGCTTATGATTGCTTGCAGCCAGTCTCACATTAGTCAATTTATGATTCACCAATCAGACAATTCCTAAATCACTATAAATACCCTAAATTCCACATGAAAGGCATCTTTGTTTTGAAGAATCGCCTAATGTCTAATAACTGATTTCTTTTATCTTTTCCATGATGACAGTACAAGTTATTTTCCAAGATACTAGTATTCAGCTCAAAATGCAACTTAAAGGCTTAAAAGAATTAATAATTCTGACTTATTCAATGAATTTCTGGCTATTTCCAATAGTATACCAATGCAGCATAAGGCATGCATTTCATATATACATAGATATGGACAAAAAAGTAAACAAAAAAACTGCTTACCACACAATTGTTTTGGCAGGACCTTAGTGTGCAGGCTGTGTCTTAGCTCAATATTTACACGCTTGTTTTAAGTCCATATTCTTTAATCATTTATCCTTGTCAGAAGCATCTCCCAATGCAACACAGTTTCTACACTTGTAGCAAGGCATTTATTCAAGACGATTTATGTGGAAAGCATCACTGTTACTATGGCTCAAGCTCAAGGTTAGGGATTTGAACAAACTCCAAGCCTAAAATATTAAACTTCAGCGCATAATTCATCCTGCAATATTTGTACATGAATAAAACTTCAAACACCATACTGGAGTGTTATTATTCCAAACATTTTCCCTGGCATGTCATGAAACAGGCGGAAAAAAACAAAAACATCCTACTGCTTTTCCATGGTAGAAAAAGAAAAAACACACACAAACAACCACACAAAACTGTCTAGCAACCCAGAGAAACACCTTGGCAACAGCATAGAAATGTGCAGAGAGAGCAGTGACTTAAAGTCAACATAAAAATGCATTTATAAAGAAAATAAATAAATAAATAATAATAAACAAAATAAATTAAAATAGTATTCTGTTTAAAAAATTTTATGTCCAGGCAGTGCTGTTTTAGTATTTTGATATATTATTGTGTGTGGTGTATTGTTTTAAAAAAAAAAAAGTGTGAATTAATTTTCTTTGATTTGAAATTTAGATTTAAAGATTTAGTAACTATTTTGTGCACATAAAAAAATTAAATTATATATATATATATATATATATATAATTATATAATAATTTTTTTAATTAAATATAGATTTTTTAAAATTTATTTACTAGATTTTTTTTGAGGACGGGTAAAAAATGGCATAGTAAATTTAAAAAACAATTTAAAAAAATTATTTAACAAAACAATTGAATGCTCCTGCTCTATTCTGTTAGTAGTGACCAGTGCATAGCGCAAACCGCATGGGCCCACCCGAAAGAGGAGGTGAAGGAAATTGGTATCAAAATATGACTCCTTAGACAAATCTGACTCCCCTTCACGTGCTTGCGCATCACGCATCACCTGCAGTTAAACTCGATTTATCATAAGACTTATCGATCATTTTGTCCCACAATTGACAGCAAGAACAAACATAGAAGCATTGTCTGATTTGCAAGCATTAGCTCGATTTAAATAAATGTGCGTTTGGGCGGGTTTTGGGCAGCTTTTGGGCTGGAAAAAGTTAGCTATATCTGGCAACACTGCTAACGAACGTTAATGAAATAAGCAATTTTTTGTTCAGTAATTTTTTTTTCTGTTTCATGAAACAAATTTAACTGTAGTTTTACTAACTAAAGTATGTTAGAAAACAAATTATATGAGACACCGACTATGAGAAATGCTGTACCAAACTAAGATAAATATAATTAACAGATTATATATATATATATATATATATTACATATATATATATATATATATATACATATATTTCACTATATATAAACAATACACTTGTGTGCATTTGTGTGTGTGACTGTGTTATCAAAGAACAGAAACAAAAGTATTAAATCAAATAAAGTAAAATTCCATTGCATTCTCTACCCTCAGCTCTACTGTCACAAACCCAGATTTATCTTTTCACTTAAACAACTAAAATTGAGCATTAAAATGATCAACTGGAAGCCCTAAAACACTGCTTTCACTGGGAAAACTGCAACTGTCTCTCACCAAACAACACTTCAACCTTCAGCGCTGTGGCAGATTTCTGACTGACACTCCGACTAATTAAAATTCCTAAATATCATCAGGCTGACAGCAACAGCTTTCAACTCCTCTGTACTAAAAAGGTTTTTCTGGATGCAAACGCGCAAAAAGGATGCCTTCAGAAATCAATCGATCTATTAAAGTAACTGGGTCGTTCTGAGATCTGAGAGCTGGTTTAATTGCCTGATTAAAAAAAAAAAGGGAAAAGAAAATGTCATTGCGTTGATTTGGCACCAAGACGAGGATCAAGGGAGCACTAATTCTGAGTAATTGTGAAGTTAGGCCATTTTTCTCGCTCATATTCAGCGTCTGTTGTGAATAAATACATAACGCTGATTCTTTGAGGCAGCACTTATGAAAAAAATAACAAAAGGTGCCAAACAAGGAGACCTAATTTAGTTTGAACATCTTTGTTTGGCTAAAATCATGCAAGTCAGTGCCAGAAAGCTGTTTGATTTGAGCGGCTTTTTCTAAAATGCTGCATTCTATGTGCCATTTATGGGTTATTTTCAACACACCATAAATATATACAAATAAACAAATAAATGTTCCTCATAATTTTATTATCTAAATTATTATTTATTTATTATTTATATATACAATTTAAAACATTTTATTATTTATTTATTTATTTATTTATTTATTTATTTATTTATTTATTTATTTATTTATTTATTTATTTTCAGCTCATTATTATTAGTTAAAAAACTAATTTTTGACTTTGGCATCTACTAACATCAATCAATCAATCAATCAATCAATCAATCAATCAATCAATCAATCAATCAATCAATCAATCAATCAATCAATCAATCAATCAATCAATCAATCAATCAATCAATATTAATTATTCTACTACTACTAGTACTACTAATTCTAATAATAATAGTATTAATAGTAAAATTATTATAATAATAATAATAACGACAACAACAACAACAAGCACAATAATAATAATACCAATAATAATAATAATAATAACAGACATAAAATGACACACCATACACACCATAAATAAATACAAATAAATAAATAAATTAATTAATAAATAAATAAATAAATATTCCAAAAATATGTATTGCTTACATTATTATTATTATTATCATTATTATCATTATTATTATTATTATTATTATTATTATTATTATTATTTATTCATATATACAATTTTAAAAATATGTTTATGCAATATTTATTTATTTATTTATTTTTAATTTTTAATTTAATTTATTTATTGTGTATTTGTTAGTAAATACCAAAGTTAAAAAGTGTTTTTAATTACAAAAATAAACTTCAAAATAAACTTCAAAATAAATAAATAAATAAATAAATAAATATGTGATAATTAAATTATCATTTAGTATTATTATTTGTATATACACAATCTTCTAAATATTTTATGAAATATTTATTTATTGTGTAGATGTTAGTAGATGCCAAAGTCAACAATTACTTTTTATATAATAATGAGCTGAAAATAACTACTACTACTATTACTACTACTACTAACTATTATTATTATTGACATCAAATTATATTCAACATGTTTCTCAAATTTTATTTGTCACATCTCAAACTATTATTATAAAACATTCTGATTATGACATATTATTATAAATCATAACATATTATTGCAAAACAATCATTTTTTATTGCAAAACAAAGATTTTATGTCCACCATTTTGAATGAATAAAATTAATTGAAAACCCCGAATGAACCGTAAAACAGCACACAACCATGTTTACCATTTTTCTCTCAGAATAAGTCGTGAAAGTCCAGTCCATGTGACACTATAGCTAACAATGGCTTAGCAGAACATGTTCTGTTTTCTCAGTGACTGTCAGAAGCATGTGAATATTTCATAGCTCTGGATGAATACTTTAAACCTGTATTTTCCAACCCTGTTCCTGGAGGCAGACCAGGGATACATTTCGATCCTTTCCCTTATCTGCCCCATGCATTTCTGCTCTTGAAGGCTGTGGTCAAATCAGCTTCTTAACCCTTGTTCACAGTCACCTTTATTAGTCCACAGCTTCTTTACTTAAAAAATCTGGTAAATATGCTGGGTTGGGTTATATCTCATAATTTAGTTTACATCTCACAAAATCACAACATGTGCCCTAGCAACCACACAAAAGGCCCTAGTTGCTTGGCACCCTAACTGCCTCTAAATTCCGACTTTACATCCCAAAATTCTGACATTACATTTAACAATTATGATTTTACTCACAATTCTAAGTTTACATATCGCAATTCCGAGATTACACCCCATAACTCCAAGTTAGGAGTTCACATCTCAAAATTCCATGTTTTAATCTCGTTTACATCTCCCAAATCCAACTTTATATCTTACATTTCTGAATTTACACCTCAGAACTCCGACTTTAAATCCCACAATTCTGACTTTATATGCCGCAATTCTGACTTTAAATCTCACATTTCCAACTTTACATCTCACATTTCTGACTTTACACCTCAGAATTCCAACTTTTTATGCCACAATTCCGCCTTTACATTTCAGATTTCAAAATGTACGTCCCATAACTCTGACATCACATCCCACAATTCTGACTTTAAATCTCAAATTTTTTACTTTAAATCTCACATTTCCAACTTTACATCTCACATTTCTGACTTTACACCTCAGAATTCCGACTTTATATCCCACAATTCCAACTTTACACCTCAGAATATCTACTTTGCATCCCGCAAATCTGACATTACATCAGACAATTCTGACTTTGCATACCACAAATCCAACTTTACATCTCACATTTCTGACTTTACAGCTTCAAATTTCTACTTTACATACCACAAATCTGACATTACATCAGACAATTCTGACTTTGCATTCCACAAATTTAACTTTACATTTCAGATTTCTGAATTTATACCTCAGAATTCTGACATTACATCCCACAACTCTGACATTACATCCCACAATTTCAACTTTACATATCATATTTCTGACTGTACACTTCAGAATTTCAGCTTTATATCCCACAACTCCAATGTTATATCCCACATTTCTGACTTTACATTTTAGATTTCAAACGTTACATCCCACAATTACGACTTTACATAGCACAACTCTGACATTACATCCCACAATTCCAACTTTAAAACTCACATTTCCAACTTTACATCTCACATTTCCGACTTTACACCTCAGAATTATTTTCATCCCACAATTCTAACTTTACATTTCATATTTCGGACATTAAACTTCAGAATTTCAACTTTGTATCCCACAATTCTGATTTTACATTCCAGATTTCTGAATTTACACCTCAAAATTCTGACTTTATATTCCACAACTCCAACTTTATATCCAACAATTCTGACTTGACATTTTAGATATTTGTATTTACACCTTAGAATTCTGACTTTAAATCCGACAACTATTACTTTATATCCCACAATTTCAATTTTAAAACCTCACATTTCCAACTTTACATCTCACATTTCTGACTTTACACCTCAGACCTCCAACTTTATATTGCATAACTCCGACTTTATATCCTACAATTCTGACTTTACATTTCCGATTTCTAAATTTATACCTTGACATTTCTACTTTACATCCAACAATTCTGACTTTGCATCCCACAAATCCAAATTTACATCTCACATTTCTGACTTTTACATCTCAGTATTCCAACTTTACATACCACAACTCGGACGTTACCTCCCAAAATTTCAACATTACATCCAGCAATTTCAACTTCAAATCTCACATTTCTGACTTTACACCACATAATTCCAACTTTAGATCCCACAACTCCAACTTTAAATCCCACAATTTCAACTTTACACCCAACAATTCCAAATTTTTATAATTCTGACAATACGTACCACTATTCTGAGTTTACACCTCAAAAAAGCACTCCAGGTATCTTAGCAACACCCTAAAAAACACCATAGCAACAATCCTTAATACACTAGTAACCAAACATAAAAACAAACAAATATGTGTAGCACTAGACTTATTCACACTGGAGATTACTTAGCAGAAAAGCAGCATAATTACACAAAGGCAAAATCAACAGCCTAATGAAGCTTTTGTAAACGTGTAATCAACCTACAGAGAGAAAGAAAGGGACATTTTGAAAGGGAAAAAACTAATTATGGGTCCAACATAAAATGAGGTTTTAAATCTTGACAGCCATATTTAAAAAAAGCATCAGTTGAAGACTCTGTTTAAGGATCACAGTGAAGCCTCAACATACTAATTAATGTCACTTTTAAATCTTTATACTTTTTCATTACAGAATGTCTTTCAGACTACTGTGTTACACCAAAGTTTTTTAGTCATTTCAAATAAAATCGAACTAAACCACGGAGTTATATAAGAGAAATATAAAGCACTTATATCCTGGAGTACACAGTGTGTAAGCAGAGCGATGTGGGCAGGCCTGAAGATCTAGCTGTTTGCCTGAGGGCAATTCAGAGCTACGGCAAACAATAAATGTGTGAACGAGAGAGAGTCGAGACGGAGAAATGCCCTGAGCTCTTTTCTTTGAGCACCACTCATGATCCAATACAGACTGGCAGACTTCATTTCCATACTGCTAAATATCACAGTCATTAGACACATTAGATTAAGATACAGCACTTTAAACTAGTTCAACAAGAAAGAAGCTAAATCAATCTACAATAGTATTCATTTATGCCCATCAAATAAAAAACTAACAAAAAGTAATTACATGTAATAGATATACACTGGAAATAAGTGTTTTTTTAATGATGATATATTATATAACTGTTTTAGCTTTTCTTTGAAAATATGTATATGCATTAAAATGGATATTAGAATTGAGCATCTTGCGGAATTTCATTTAATATTGACATTGCAGTCATTGTTTATTTATTTATTTTTTATAAACCCTACTGTGTCTTTTTTAGCAATTAATTTTTTCTGTTCAAAATTCTGAGTTTACATGTCAGAATTCATTCTGCATCTCACAATTTCGACTTTAAATCTCACAATTCTGATTTTAAGTCCCAAAATTCCAACTTTAAAATTCTGAGTTTAAATCATTCTGACTTTAAATCCCAAAATTCAAACTTTAAATCCCATTTTTCAACTTTACATTTTAAAATTCTGAGTTTAAACTCTAGAATTCTGACTTTAAATGCCAAAACTCTAAGTTAAAATTTTACAATTCTAACTTCAAATCTCAAAATTCAGAGTTAAATCTTAAAATTCTGAATTTAAATCCCCAAAATCAGAGTTGAATCTTACAATTCTGACTTTAAATCTCATTATTCCAACTTTATGCTTCCAAATTCTGAGTTTAATTCTTACAATTCTGACTTTAAATGCCAAAATTTTCGTAACATCTTACAATTCTTACTCTTAATCCCCTAGTGTGAGTTTAAATCTCACAATTCTGGCTTTTAATTTCCCAATTCTGAGTTTAAATCTTACAATTATGGCTTTAAATTCCAAAATTACAATTCAAACTTTACATCTCAAATTTCTGAGTTTAAATCTTACAAATCTGATATTAAAATATGAGAATTCTAAGTTTAAAGCTTACAAATCTGTTATTAAATCCCAAAAATCAGAGTTAAATCTTATAATTCTAAGTTTAAATCCCACAATTCCTACTTTACATCTCCAAAATTCTGACTTTACACCTCCCAATTCAGACTTAAAATGTAAAAATTCTGACATTACATCCCACAATTCCAACTCAATTCCATCTCAGAATTCAGATAAGATCTCACAATTAACTTTGCATTTCACATGTCCAAGTGTAAACCCCACTAATCCAAGTTTATCCAACAATTCAAATTTTATAAATCTCCCAATTTTTTTATTTCAAAATGCAGATTTTATATTCCACAATTCCAAATTTATATCAAACAATTCCAGGTTTGGACTTTAAACCTCTGAATTCTGACTTTATATCCCACAATTTTTACATTAATTGTTAAATTTCAGCTTTATATTTCACAATTCCGACTTTATACCTTCCAATTCCAACTTAAAACATCAAAATTCTAAAATTTCATCCTATAATTCCAGCATTGCATCTCACAATTCTGAAATTAAAATATCAACTCTACATTTTACGGTTTCGATTTTACATCCCACACTTCCAATTTTACATCTCAGAATTTAGATAAGATCTTACAAATCTGACTTTACAACTCACATGTCCAAGTGTAAACCTCACTAATCCAAGTTTACATCCCACAACTCAAAGTTTACAAATCTCTTAATTTGTTGATCTCAAAATGCAGATTTTATATCCCACAATTCCAAATTTACATCAAACAATTCCAGGTTAGTAATCTAAAATTCGGAATCTCTAAAATGTACATCTTAGTTCATAGAAAAGAATAGCTAAATAACAACAAATTGTGAGACATAAACTTAATTACGAAAATAAATGCTTATTAACCATTCAAAGTTTGTTTTTTCTTTGTAAATATTTAAGAGAATTTCTCTTCGTGTGATTAACAGACCACAATTTAAATTATTTTTCATAAATAACCTTGATCTACATGCCAATTAATTAAGTTATTTTTAAAAATGGTTTGATTCAACCCATAATCACAACCTATCCATGAATCACACACGACTACTTCTCTGATTATCTCTTATAAAAGCACCAAAACCATAATGATGAGATTACAAGCCAATAATAGCGTACACTTCTGTCTGTTTGTCACAAAAAGCTATCAAAGAAGTCCTAGACCTCTCTACTCTCATTAAATTGAAAAGATATCCTGTCCCCATCGTTTATCATGGTCATCTGGTCATTTATAACTTAATGCGTTATCTCCAGACTGCAATGCATTCCCATCATCATCCTGTTAGGAAGTGGCCTTATCATGTTCATTATCATAATAATGATCATAATCAGTGGATAATGACTCGTTTCTCCTGTTACTTCTTAGTTTACAGTCTGTCTGCCTTCCTGTCCAGACGCCCACAAGCCGACTGACACCCAATATAAGAAAAGCCTTCTCAGACACTGGCTGCATATTAAAACAAAGCAGTGTTAGACAAGAGAAACACATCTCAATAAAGGCATAAAGACGTAGAAAGCTGACGGAAATAGGTTGAGAGAGTCTTTTGGGGATAGTTGGAGAAAAAGAGGGATACAGATAGATACAGAGTGAGAGAACCAACTAACTATAGAGTAAAAATGGATGGGTAAACTTGCAAAAGACTTAAAATAATGAGTGTGTTAAAGAAGTGTACAGTTTCAACACAATCTCACGGCAATTCGTAACTTTTTCATTTAGTGGCTAATTTGTATGAATTCGTACGATCTAATTTGTACAATTTAGTACGATTTGCTTATCCCCCAATGACGGTTGGGGTTAGGGGTGGGGTCAGGTGCCACGCCTCCTTTTTAAAATCGTACCATTTCATTTGACTAAACTTGTACGAATTCGTACAAATTAGCCACTAAACTGGCAAAACGTAAAATACTTACGTTTTCTCGTGAGATCAGGCTGACAGTTTAAGTAGAAATAAGTACACTTAAAAAAATAATCATGATGAAGTTTATCTGTAACTGTAACCTTTTGATTTTATTTAATTTGTCAGTAAAAAAAAAATGTATGCAGTAAGATTCCTTAAAGTGTGACGTAACACCAAAACATTTTTTTGAGCTGCTGACAGTCATTTATGTGTCCCACGCTGCTAAAAACATTATTAGGACACATTTCACACAAAAAAAGTGAAAATAAGTTGTTTTTGCGTTACTTCGAGCAAATTATTTATTCCAGTTTGAACATTTTTTTGAAGCTGCGTCACGGCGATAAGCTCCTTGCATGTATTCCAGCGTGTAGACTGGCTGTCTGTACCTGCCAGTACTTAGTGACGTCTCTGAGTGTGCTGCATTCATTGATGAGAAAGACTTGATTCAAACTAATCAGCGCGCACTATTGTGTATGCGGTGCAACTTCATCAATATGCATGATAGCTTTGAAGACTATTTTTACCTGTTACAGTGTTCAGACGGCAGAGAGACAACACGTTGTGTTGCCAAAACAAGTAAGAGAAGAAGAATTGTTTGGAGATACGGGTCGTCAGTGTTGCGTTTTTAAATGTGCTGCAACTAAGGTTTTGTTTAATTTTCCTGCTATGAGAGCGCAGCTGGACTTGTGTACTACAACAGTGCACGTGACACGTGGCAGAAATACGTTCATACTGAACAATTTTTAATCAAGAGCTTTTCGCATCTAGAAATGGTGAAATCTGGAATTGCTGCTCGTCTCCTTTAAAAAAGACACGGCTACAGTTGGTGTTGATTGCCCTGTCTCTACAGATTTGGTAAGCAATCATTGGTTTTGTTTGTTTATTCAGATGGCAAAGTTAGTCCATATCAGCAATACTCTTTCAGTGTTTAAAGACAGACCTTAGTTAAAATGATTGCCAAGTTACTTAGTTTACAGTACATTAACATCACTACAATATTATGGACTGGAAGATCTGCTGTAATGCTGCTCTCAGAGTGTAAACATGTAAACATCGCAATCAAACTATTACCAACTGTCGTGTTGAATTTCCGACGCATATTGTGACAGCATAGTCTACACACACAGCTTTCTGACCTACCCAATGCATCTGAGTTACCGAGAAAAACAGAGGTCTTTTTCTCTTATACGATGTGTGGTATCAAACATTCCACTGTCATTAAACACGGTCTCTGTCTTTCTTTCTTGCGTCTGTGTGTTTGTTTTGTCTTGGTGACAATCAGCGCATACCCAAACGGAAAATCCCATTTTTATTTAAATTCTTCATTCTTGACTTCCCACTTCCCTGACTTTTTCCGAACTAGAGGTGTAAAAACACTCTGCTGAAACGGGGGGGTTGGGTTCATGGTTCATTTCAATGATTGAAACCAGAGCACCCTAAGGAAACCCATGCCAACATAGGTAGAACATGCAAACTCCACACAGAAATGGCAACTGACCCAGCCAGGACTCACACCAGCAACCTTCTTACTGTGAGCTGACAGTGCTAACCACTGAGCCACTGTGTCGCCCTGTAATATTTTTTAACAGACTAAAAAAAATTACAATTTAAATTTGGGAGAATGCTCAATTTATGATGGTATGTAATTGAATGTAAATGCAAAGGTAAAACTGATTAACGTTCCACTGATTTAGAGATTGAAGTTTGCATGGCTTCAGCATGTTTTGATCAAGCCATTCATAAACTCACTCATGAATATTACCTTCCTAATTACCCTTGGCTCCACTACAAAGTGTAATAGACAACACACCATAATCAAACTGAATTTCCATACTAGGGTCCCTCTCGGCTCTCTGGGGCCCTCCGTCTTACATTGTTATTCACACAGAGACCACCTTCATAAAGTAAAACGTGAACATACAATCATTGAGCCCATTTAGCCTTCCCTTCACTGCGTACCAAATCAATTTGAACCTGTAAATACAGAAATGGAGATTCATAGCGAATTATATTTATTTCTGCAGTGCACTGATCATTCCACTGAAAACCTTATAAAGCCAAAGGTGGAAAAAGTCAGTCAGCGTGTTAAAATGTGTTTACTTTTCAGCAGCCATTAGGGTACAGAGAGCTAAAGTACCTCCATAAAGGCCTATTTGCTCTTTTGCAGCACTTGTGAAGATGGGAAAGTGGTATTATTGCTGAATTTAAAGCACTTTGGGTCTTTGCAGACAAGGGGGCTTCACTAGCTCTCTACAGACACAATAAGTGCAGCACATGCCTGACATCGACCACCCGTGGAAAGAGCTGATAATTCCTACACCGGTAAACAGTGGTGCGTCCCAGCGGAGAGAGATTAAAGACTGAGAGAGTGTGTTAGAAGTCGACGGAGAGAGTGAGACTTGCACTGAGTACCACTTGGAGAAATGAAGTAAACTCCACACAGTTCGATAGGGAAGGAGCGGAACTCACTATACTATACTATATGCTTTAAGTCATTCCTTTATTAATTATAACTATTATTAAAGTCCCCGTAAAAGCAAAATGAAAGTTTTTAGGTGTTAGTGTCAAAATGTTAGTCTTAAAGTAATTTATAAGCTATATTGGGTTACAAATGTGTGAGCAATTTTGCATTAGAAATGTATAAACATTCAAAGCTTTAGGTTTGTCACTTCCAGCAAAATGAATCGACAAACCATTTGACGTCACCTCATACTTCACACCTCGTCTTCATTTGAAAATTTAAGGGTGATTTTTTTATAATTTGAACGGCATCTGTGCTTATGTTAGTCTGCTTTTTTCTTATTCCAAGGTCAATATAATTCTGGACCAGGCCGTATCCTAAGCAGATGCTGTGGTGGTCATAGAGGAGTGGAGAGTATGAAAGACCACAGTGACAGATGAGTCTCCACATTGATCCCGTGGGCCAGCCTGTACACCCAGATGTGACCTACACATACCTGCAACTTCTCCACAATGGACGTCCAGCGTTCTTCAGCCTCCATCACCTATACTGCAACTCCAGCTCCAACTGAGCCTGATTTCTCTCTATAGGCTTTTTTCCTTCACTTTCGTCAATTGGTAAAGTTAGTTTCTCGGCCATGTTTTCACTGGTTTGCTTGGCTTGGGACTTGTGGAGCTGTGCATCGATGGATTTGCTCTTTAGTGTTTGGACTTTCAGCAGTGAAAATTAAACCACGCTGAACCGAACCAAACTGAACTTTAACTCTGAAAACATGACTGACACAGTTTAAATTTACTAGAACATCTATGTTAAACGGTTTTGACACAATCTACATTATAAAAACAGCCCAGCTAGAGCAATAAGGCGCAAGCATGACATGATTTGTTGCTATTTTCAGACCAGCGCAACTGTAATTTTCATGCATTGCGCCACATAGGTTAAATAGCAAATCCATTTGCACCACTATGTGAACTCATGGGTGTTTCAGTCTGAAAAGGAGGTGTAAGGCGCATTGTTGGCATGTTGCTATTTTAGTTGAACTGAAATGTACTGCGCCATTGACCAACTACAAGCTGGTCTAAAGTCCAGTGCAGAGCATGTTAGTTATGCACCTATGCATGTCCAAACGCTTACACATGGCTTAATACACACAGGATGTACAGCAAAACACAAATATCTTTACATATGAAAACAAAAATTAAGGATTTAAATGTTCCAAAAATGTATTCAATTTATTTATTATTTATTATTTTCTACATAAATATAAAAACCACTAACTCCATGACAATTTGCATTTGTATAATGTTTATAATAAGTTTAGATTTGTCCAGCTGTCGGGTTTTGAAGACGTTTGCATCCCTTAATGGGGCATTGGAATAGGATGTGTGTTTGGACATAACTTCGTTATACACTCCATGTACACTTCATTAAAAAATATTAATTTATTCGCTTGCTGGAAATCAGAACTGAATTTAAAAATAGTTTTGAAACACATCTTTGCACTTAACAAACAAAATTAAATACTATGGCTAATGGATGTCTTCAGTGGAGTGCGTACAACACTGTTTCCTTATCCACGAAAGTAAAGGAGTAAAGCAAAGAGTGGAAGTAAAGAGAAAGTAAAGAGGCCAAATGGAGGAGGCAGATGGTCTGTTTAACTGTTTACGCAACTGACTTTTAAAGGGATTGTGAGATGAGACTCTGATTGGTTTTAATGCATGTTATGCTCAAAACATACCCATAACTCATTAAGAGATTAAGCACAATCCTGTTAGACCATGCGCCAGAGTGCAGAGCATATTTTTCCGCCCTTACAATAGCAAAAATGGATTCAGACTCGGCCTTAATGCTTTTGTGCAATGCACTTTAGACATTGCGATAAGATCGTTAAAACAGAGCCCTCTGATTTGAGCTTACAGAAATTATCAGTTGCTCTCCAACATTAGGCACATTCAAATCAAGACTTTTAAACACATCATTTTAGCTCTACCTTTACTAAATGAGCATTGTGCTGATTTTATTTATCACTGATTTTATTTCTTATAGTCACATTTTACATTGTTTTATTCTTGTTCATATAAAGCACTCTGAATTACCATTATGCATAAAATCTTCAATGTAAATAATCTTGACTTGCCTTGATTACTGCTTGAATAACCAATCAGAGCACACTCTTCAATCAACGGCAGACACCAGTTGTACATGTTGAATAGGGCCGACTTGATCCAACATTAACCCAACAGGATGCAACATGTGGATAACACTAAACCAAGTAGCCACAACAATGCTGACCAACAGCCTGCCAGCCAAATGCTCAACCAATCACAACAACTCTGAAACTCAACTCTAAAAACTGAACTGACACTGTTTTAATTTACTAGAACTTCTATGTTAAGCTGCTTTTAAGCTACTTTGACACAATTCACATTGTAAAAGTGCTATAGAAATAAAGAACTGAATTGAATTGAATTGAATAAGATCAGAGTGGACTCTGGGAAAGTTGGGACTTTTCCTTGAACCAACCATTTTGGACACTGTGAGAAAAAGAGGATAAACTTAAGTGGTCTACTTCTACCTCGTTCCTTCCATCCTTTTTTCAAATCCCCTAAACATTCACAGGTCAGGTTTTAAACTGAGAGGAGCACTTCTTGGATAAGAGTGTAGAGTGACCTCCAGCCCACTATTTGTGTGAGTTTTAATTATGGCAGGAGTTTAGGGAGGTGAAGATGCACTCAACAGCAGCAGGGACTGAACTGTTGTCTGAGGTTAGAGCCGTAATCCCTCCAAAAGGAATACTAGTGCTCCTCGACAGTGAGGGACAGCGATGAGGGAAATAAAGCGTGCCGACTGTGCTTGAGCTGCATTTTAGAAATGCCATGGCTGGAAGAGTATAAAAACTTCGCCAGTCACTTCACCCACAGAGCCTGTGAGACTGGCAGGGAAAAGATTAAAGGTGCCACTTGTTGGAGGGTCTAAATGAAAAACCAATGCTGAAAAAAAGCCTGGCTGTTGGGTCTTAGCTGGCCTGTTAGTCGATTTAAATGTGTTTTGGACACTTTAATTCCTTGAACACACTAAAAGTTAAATGCATAAACTGATTTATTTGATCTAAGCTGGTCTAGTAGTTTGTTTGGAGGATTTTTGGACACTTATTTGATGTCAGTAGGCCCGTTAAAAAAAGCAAACTGTGCACGTAGCTGTGCATTCATACTTGTGTGCGCTGTTTCTGTTGCTCTGCAATACACTTCCGAAACGTTAGTTGGCAGTGAGGTGTTTATGTTCCTGTGTCGAGTTTCTTCGCTGGTGTTTTGCCTTTTCTGAACGCTTCCTTATATGCACAAGTGGTTCAAACTTGCTCATTTTGAGGCAGGAACCAGCGGATCTGAACAACTTTAACCAGAAGGTAAACACAAAACAAAAAACAAAACTTTCCATCCCGAGCTCCCTCATGTGATTCCACACTTGTAAACAATCGCTCAATAGGGCTCGCATGGTTCTCGGCCCCGCCCACACTTGTCATCGCTACCAAGCCAACCAATCACAGAGCTTGCGCTACGCACATCTGTGGTTCGCATTATTTGGTCTGGACAAAGGGCAACAAATGATACATTGTAGCATTTTTTGCTGTCTTTAGGTCTTTTTCACACCACACTGATTGCTTTTATCTAAACCAGTTGAAAAGAACCAAAATGCTGTCATGTGACAAAATCCACATCACTCATTGGCATGTTTTTGAACGTACTTACTAAACTGCTGATCAATTGGTCACAATTAATATGTGGGAAAATGGCGACAGAACTTCCGCAAAAAACTGGCAGACGCAAAATGTTGCTTTTTACCATGTACGGACGACTGCGCTGACTGATTATCTGGTCATAGTATACAATATAGTATGTAATATGTAGTACTTTAGACAAACTATACATACAGCGTAGCTGCGGCTGAAAATCTATGTTTTAATGCATTGCAAACAGCTAATGTTTCCGTCTTTCTTTCTTTCTTTCTTTCTTTCTTTCTTTCTTTCTTTCTTTCTTTCTTTTTTCAATTTCTTTCCTTCATTCCTTTGTTTCATTCTTTCGTTTGTTCCTTCTTTATTTTATTTTTTTTATTTGTTTATTTATTTTATTCCTTCCCTTCTTTTCTTTTCTTTCTTTCTTTCTTTATTTTTCTTTCCTCCTTTCATTTTTTCTTTCTTTCTTTCTTTCTTTCTTTCTTTCTTTCTTTCTTTCTTTTCCCTTCCTTCCTTCCCTCCCACCCTCCTTCTTCCTTCCTCCCCTCCCTCCCTCCCTCCCTCCCCCCCCTTTCTTTCTTTCTTTCTTTCTTTCTTTCTTTCTTTCTTTCTTTCTTTCTTTCTTTCTTTCAAATCATACTTAATTGTCTAACTTATATTTCCAGATTTTAATGGTTAATGGATTTTTTTGACCATGCAAACTACTGCAGGTTTTAAACAACCCTCCAAAAAGCCCTATGAGACCAACTACAGCTTGAAAAACCAACTAAAACATGAGAGATCAACTAAAACCAGCAAAATACCAGACGTTCGTTAATGTAGGCCTTAAATAGGATAAGCAATCGACCAAAACCAGTTCATGTGGAATTAAAACAGAGCAAGAATGACAGCCAATATTTCTCATGTCACACAGCCATTTTACAGATGCATAAAACATACACACAATAAACAGAGCAAGACCAATAAATAACTTTAGCGTTATGGTGATATTGATTATTGAGGGAAATGCCATTACAGCTCATTGATTTAACTTCTCGGCAGCTATTCATCATGCATAAGGGATTTTACTTCCGCCTGCATCTAAACTGTTATCAATCGTCTCTCTTAAGCTCGCGGTCGACATTTAATTACAGCTTAAATGTTGGTCAGCATCAAAGTTCAACGATCACATCAGAAGACTTCTATAATCAGTCTCCCTTTCAAAGCTATGAATACTAAAGATCAATATACACATTCAAACCAGACTGCCTTCTGGCATGATAATAATGATTATAAAAATTTTATGAGACAGCACACATTAACAAAGACCCATAAAAATTACCATATATTTTCACTAATCAATTTCTAACTCTTTATTAATACCAGAGAAAGATTTATATATAAATAATTTCCCAAGGACTACACAAACAAAGACAAACTAGAGAGAGTATTTCTTTCTGTATATATAAATGTATATTCTCTAGAGTTTTTAACCTTTAAATCACAAATGTCCTTAGATTAACTGCAAAGTATGCCACTCATGAACTCATGCACAAAAAAAAAAAAAAAAAAAAAAAACATACAAAAATTATGTTTACCTTCATTGTCTTTAATTGTAAAGTTAGGGTTGGCAGAAACTCCTCCAGGAAAAGAGAAGGAAAATCCCTTTCCGTTTGCAAAATCATCTTTATCCACAGCAGTGATTGTCTGAATGACCTGCAATCAACAAAATGAGAAAAAAAACAAAAACAAACATGAGAGAAACACTTTCATGCAATTTATTTTTTTAGCTTTTTAGTTCTTTCCGATAAAGTGTGAAAGATGACAAAAAAATCCTGTAACCATTGACTTTCATAGTATTTGTTTTTTCAGCTATGTAAAAATGCAGGGCTCCACACAATCTCCTAATGTTGTACCAACATAAATTGATTAAATTAACTTAATTGTTTTCACCAATTTAAGTTAATTAAACACAAAACACTTGACGCAATAAGGCGTTGTCATTTTCAGACCAGTGCAACACTAGTTTTTACATTTTGTGCCAAATTCTTTAAACAGCAAATCCATTTGCATATATATATATATATATATATATATATATATATATATATATATATATATATATATATATATATATATATATATAACTTGTTTATATATATATATATATATATATATATAAATATATATATATATATATATATATATATATATATATATATATATATATATATATATATATATAAACAAGTTTTGGAGACATATGCATCACCATATGAGGCATAGGAATAAAATGTGTGTTTGGATATAACTCTTTTTACCACATTTTGTTATTATTGTTCATTCATTCTTTTGCTGAAAATTAGAACTGAATTTAAAAATAGTATAAAAAACTAATCTTTGCGCTTAACAAACTAAATTAAATACCTAGGCTAACGGATTCATTATTCAGTGGAGTGTGTATAACACCTTTTCCTTTTCCACAAAAGTAAAGGAGTAAAGTAAAGAGTAAAAGTAAAGAGGCCAAATGAAGGAGGCTCATTTTTTATCCTTGTGCTGCAGTTGGTCTGTTTAATTGTTTTCTCGCTAGTGAAGCATTCAGTTTTTCCACTTACAAAGTTCACCATGTAAATAGCAAATAGACCATGGTGCGAAGCAACTGACTCTAAAAAGGGATTGTCAGATGAGACTCTGATTGGTTTAATGCATGTTATGCTTAAAACACACCCAGAACTCATTAAGAGAATAAGCACAACCCTGTTAGACAATGCGCCGAGATGCAGATTGTATTTTCTGTCCTTAAAATAGCAACAGTGGATTCAAACACATCCTCATGCTTTAGACTTTGCGCTTAGATTGTAAAAATAGAGCCATAAGTTGTACCAAAAAAACTCAAGAATTGTGTTGTTTCAGCTCATTTAAATAAGTAGTTTGAACAAGCAGCAAACACACTTTTGTGTGCACTATGGAGGTAAATGGTTACAGCACTTTTAGCATTCTTCAAAATATCTTATTTTGTGTTCAACAGAAGAAAGAAACTAAAACAGGTTTAGAACAAGGAAATTAAATGATGACAGAATTTTCATCCCTTTAAGATGTCTGCACTACACATGCATGGATTCCGCATCCTAAAACAAAAGTTTAAAGTGAGATTTAGGAGCTCAAAATGCAGTATATATTTTTCTTCATGTCAAAATGACCCCATTGCTTCAGAAGTCTCAGTATCTGTAGGAAAACTGTGCTTTGTGCTTTAAAACAGCTGGTTTGTTGGTATAAGTTGTCCTGGCAACCCAGTAGGCATTTGATTCTTTGAGTGTGGTCCATTATGGGTTGCGCATCGCTGTGCTGAACTCCCTGTGAAGAGCAATACCTTCAAACCCAACAGATTCAGCCTGAAGGAGCGCTTAATTGGATCGCTTCTTGCTTATGTGAAAGCAGAAATGATAAAAATATAGAAAACTTCACAAGGACATGCCGGTCATCCTGTTTGTTTACCACTTTTATATGAATATTATAGAATACATGACAAGCACAAGTAAGTCTTATTTAGTTCTTTCTCTTTTGTAAACAGCATCGGTTCATGTGTGAGTTTATATACTGTATTGTTAAAAAGTAACTTAACCAATTCAGAAAAAGAAAGCCCTCGTCTGGTTTTTACCAGGTTTTTAGATGTTACCACATTCCTACCCTGTTATTTACTTGTTATTTACAGTCGTCAACTGCACTGTCAACTCCTCTCCGTGTCTCAAGCCCACAGATGTATGTGGCAAGCTGCTGAGCCAACTAACAGCAGGTAAAAGCTGTCCCCATTGAGGTAAGTGGTTAGCTGGTAGTACAAAAAGAAACAGAAGCTGTTCGTTTTAAAGACGAAATGCAGCAACACGTAGCTCTGGCTACATAACTCCTGTTCTCCAGAAATGTATACTGGGGTATGTTTTCACAATGAGCCTGTGTTGGATAGTTTGTTTACTCACCCTTCTCAAAAAGCTGTTTGAGTTTCTTCAGTTTAAAAATCCTGGAAACCTGTAAGCATTGACTATTTTTTTTTTTACTAAGAAGTCAGTGATTACAGATTGTCAGCTTTTTTTCAACAGAAAATAAATTAAACTTATAAAGATTTGGATCTACTTGAGGGTGAGTTTTTTAGTATCCCTGTAACAGTTAAATTAAGGTTGCACTAGTAAATGTTAGTATACTTCCGTAAACTTTCCTGCTGACAAACAAAGAAAATAACAAGTTTAAATATTTTTTTTAAATTTAAATTTGTTATTTGTTTTTGAGAATGTGAAAAACTGCTGATCTGTACCTAAGTTTTGGCATGTGGGGTAGAGATCTATATGCCAACTTTGAAAAGGTTAAGATGTATTAATAACGATACATGTGAGATATTTGATAAAACATGGGGACAGATATTAGAACATCTTAATGCTTGGAAGTAATGCAAGCATGTCCAATAACCACTGTCAATAACCAAAGTAGTTAAAGAATGAGTGTAATTAATATTCACTATTAATAATCTGTAATGTTTTTACAACTGTTATGATTATGCACAGTTTTTTTACAGTACTTTTTTTTAAAATAAAGTCAACTAATCGCTTTGAAAATAAAAGGTTTACTCAATTTTGTGTACTTGCTAAATGTATTTTAAATACTATATAGTAGGGTAAAAATGTTGGGTTCCACATAAGTCCTACATGTTGTCACAACACAAATCAATTAAGTAAACTAAAAAGTTTTTACAAATTTAAGTGGATTAAACTTAAGTTAAGTTGTCCCCCGCAAAAAACTTAAGAATTGTGTTGTTTCAACTCATTTCAAATAAGTGGTTAGAACAAGCACCAATGTAATTTTTGAAGTGTATGTGTTTTCTTACACAGCGAGAGTCTTGAACATCTTTAACCTGCACAACAACAGCTCAACCAATGATGTGAGACTGGGGGTGGAGCTATTTGTTTTTTCCAACCAATAAATAACTGAGGAAGAAGTTTGATACTCCTGTTCAAAGTCCATTTACGATGCAAGTGCTTCAGAAAGCGCTCACTCCACTTTTAAAACACATAAAAAAGGGCACATGAGCACTTTAATGTGGTTCTTCCGTAATGTAGTGTGGATAATTTTTGGGAAGTGGATGTACTGTTTTATGTTGGGAACACAGGGGATATTAAAATGGGCTTGACCTCATCTGTCCTTGATTCTCTCTCTCTTGCTCTCATCGCTCTCTTTCTTCGGGCCAGTGCTGAAAAACAGCATTTTGAAATGAAATGGGAAAGAGTGGGTAGGAAAATAGGAGTGTGCTTTAGTGAGTCAGAGCTGTCACGCTTTGTTGATCAGATTTTTATTCTCATTGAGGGATGATTAGCATTCCTATAACCCCTTTCCATTTTCCTATTTCAGCCTCTCTAAATATTCACGCTCTTTCTCCTCTTTTACACCATTCATGGCGGGGAACTGTGGCAGCTCATAAGGGATTTTATTGGGCACGCTGATAGAGTATGTGAATCCATATTAATCAAACATTGGTCAATAGAGTAACCATTTATATTACTAATCAATGCATGAACAAAATACTTGTTTATGCATGATATCCTTGTCAATTACATTCATTAGAATGCAAACAGATTATTAAAGCAGTAAATTTTATCATTTATTTTAGCTTTACTGCATGGAATGAAGGTTGCAGGCTTTGTTTTTAAATGCACTTCACGCCATTCGCTTTCAGTCAATTCTCTTGTTTAATAAACAGGTATTTCAGGTTAAACTGGGGTCCTGACTCTCTGTGGTCATTAAAAATCTCAGTATGTCCTTCGAAAAAGTAGGGGTTTCAATTTCCCCACTGGCCTCTGTCCTCTGTATGGGCGGCGTTTCTGGTGTTACCAGTTTGCCAAAAAAAAATTGCTTTTGAAAACACTATCAGTTGGGTTTAGAAAGGGAGTGGGTGGGTCAGTAAGTCAGTCATTTAGTCGACAGCAAGCTGGCCTGGCCGGCTGAAGTGTATATTGCACCTTCTGGTGGATTTACATGAGAAGAGGATGCGCAAGAGAAATTTGAAATCATTAAAAAGCATACACAGCAGCCTTTGGTGGATGTGCTAAAACAAAAACTGCAAGCAAACGTACCTCCGGTTACGTATTTCGCTGTCCAGAGAAATGTAGACCTGGGTACGTATTCGCAATGAGCCGGGGTTGTAAAAATTGCATCTAACAAAATTCGGCATCAAACAATAATCTATTACCGAACAATACATATTGAAAAAGTTGTTTCTAGTCTTCTGGCATTTTCCACGCCTTAATGATATTCACATTCAAATTAGAACAAAAACAAAACACCAAAATCAACGGCTAAAACAGAATGTGTCAGAGAGAAAGCAAGACAGAGGAACAGTTCAGCTGTTGTGGGACTTACATGTCCTGCTCTAGTGCCTTCACAGATGATGATCTCGTCTTCTGTGTTGATTTTTGGGGGATTGTCGTTGACATCCAGAACCTGCACGGTGACAGGCACATGGCTCTGAAGACTGGGATTGTCTGAAAACAAATAAAAGCATGTATAAAAAGTAAAGAGTGAAAGAAGAAGAAGAAGAAAAAAAAATGTCAAAAGCTAGCTTATATGAAAAAATATATTTATATGCCATAAAAAAAGCCTGGAAAGTTGGCCAAATTCATCATAAACAATTTAACACGCATAGTTTAATCAACCAATTCAAACCATCTGCAGTAAACATAAATCCGATAACCATGTTTACAAATCTGCAAAATAAATTGTTTCTAACAATGGCAATTCTTAAGATATTTAAGATTTTATTTTTTTTACAGTTTTTTTTAGCAATTTTATCAAACATAATATTTCCAATTCAGAAATAAAAGATAAATCAAATGATTTTTGTTTGAACTACTCTCAGATACTTCTTAAAATTTAATAACCGTTTCTAAATAAATAAATAAACAAAAAAAAAAACTTTTGAATTGCTATTTTTTCATTTAACCATATATATATATATATATATATATATATATATATATATATATATATATATACACACACACACACACACACACACACACACACACACACACACATTTAATTTAGATTCTAAACTAAAAAAACAAAAAACAAAAAAAACTTTAACATTTACAATTGAATGATGTAGATGAAACGTGCTGAAAACAATAAAATTATATTAAAAATCACTTGAAAATATTATATTCCATTATAATGTTATCTATAATGTCTATCTATTATATCACATTCAAACAATGATCAGGGGAAGTGTAAAGCTTTATAAATAAAATTCATTCATTATGTAGAATTCTGCATGAACTTGCATGACTATTAATGAACTGCAATGTTGTTTTGCTGAATATTAAATAACAAACAGATAAACAAAAAAGCATGACCAATGACCAGAATGTCCAATTAATTTTTGATTAACAAACATGGTTTATGCAATTTCTACCTGAAAAGAACTTATATCCGAGCAATAATTTCTAAGAAAAAAGTACATTTGCATGCACTGCTTGATCCCTGAGTGGGATCCGTCTAATTTTGTTTACAAATTGGCTAAATCATCTAATAGCAATTCTCAGAGTGAGTCGGACCCATACTGGTTAAACTAAATTGAATCAAAACACCATAAATGCAAAATTAACAAGACATTATAATGCTCATAAATTAAAAACAGGCCAACTGCAAGGAAATAAAAATATTCTGCACAATTACACCTTAAGTAATTAACACGATGAATTATTGTCAGTTAGGGCCTTTTGAATTTACTTTGCATCTTTTAGAATTACTAACGATATGATGGTTTTGATTTAGTAATTATGATACAAAAGCATAATTTTGTAGACTCAATCCAAATCAATAGGACAGACTAGACAGACAAATGGATGGGTAGACAGACAGGGTAGACAGACAGATGGGTGGGCGGGCAGGCAGACAGGCAGACAGACAGACAGACAGACAGGCAGGCAGGCAGGCAGGCAGACAGACACACAGACAGATGGACAGAAGGGCAGACAGACAGACAGACAGAAGGACAGATAGACAGAAAGACAGGCAAGGAGACAGACAGATGGACAGATTGATTGACACACAGAAAGAAGGTCAGATTTATGGATAAATGGATGGAAAGGTGGACAGATTGGTAGACAAATAAGTGGGCAGATAAGTGAAGAGATAAATAGAAAGAAGGATGGATGGATGGATGGATGGATGGATAAATAAGAATAAGTATGAATAGATAGGAATGAATAAGGATGGATGGATGGATGGATGGATGGATGATATACTGTATAAACAACAGAATAGATGAAGAAATTAATAGAAAGATAGATAATGAATAGATATTTAGGTGGATGAGTAGATATGTCGATAGATTAAGCTGAAAAGATGGATGGATGGATGGATAGATGGATGATAGAATGTATAGGTAACAGAATAGATGAAGAGAGTAATAAAGATGGATAATGAATGTGTGTAACATTATGTAGTTATGTAATAAGATAATGAATTAAAGAATTACTGTACATAAATTTAGCTTTGTTTATTTAGAATACATTTTCGTTTACTCTCTCTCATCGTCTCCTCATCGACTTCATATGAATCCTTCATGCTTGTGTTATTTTATATATTATCTTTATACGTGTGTTATTTTCTCTCCTGCTTGCAGCTGTGTAATTTCAGAGAGAATAGCAGGGAATAACAGCCTATTAAGGTTTCTCAGGCTGGTGCTGAGCTCTTTGTGTGTAGTGTTTGTTATTAGTTGACTTCATGCACGTTTTATACCACTCTCTAGAAGAAGCTCTGTTAACCCTGTACTGACCATCTAGCAGAAATCCACTCATTATAAAAAAGGAAAACAGAGATCAAATGGCTAACAGTGGGCTTTTTCTCTGATGAATATCGCTCCGCTTTGCCCTCTAGGGAACTTCCACACTTGTATGAAGTGAAAGAACAAAAAGATCTGATATATGTATACTGATTTTATATTCACTCAGTCTGTTTTCTAGCAAGGTGCGCCTATGTTGTCATATAGAACGCTTCATTAGGGGGAAAATACATGAAATACATAGATCTTTCAAGACTGACATTAAATGAGCTCAAAGCATAACACTTCAAAGCATTTACTTCTGTAGACACCAAAATACGGCATTTTAAACTTTTTGATCTCAATAAAATAAAAATAAAAAAAGGAAAAACAAGTCAGCAGAGTGAATGATGTAATCGTGTCAGTTTTGAGCATTAAACACTGTAGTTGGACCTGAGTCCTGAAAGACTTCCACATTGTTTTCTGTGCTGCTACTTTGTATCCACTTTCAAAGGATTGATACAATAAAACCATAGCCATTGTTACTGTTTGCATCACTCTATTTACAAATGCAGAAAAAAAGCTGCAACTAAGATATACTAATGAAACATTGGTTCTTGTAAGTGATAGACCAATCAAATAAGACTAGGTCATTTGGCCAATCTCATTAGAGAAGGCTTTCAAAAAGGCGGGGTTTAGATATAACCTACTAATGACTATTGGCTCCTGTAAGTGGTAGACCAAGGTCATCTGACCAATCTGATCAGAGAAGGCTTTCAAAAAGACAGGTTTAGATAAAGCCCACTAATGACCATTGGTTCCTGTAAGTGGTGGACCAATCAGAAACTATAGGCAATCTGGCCAATTTGATGAAAGAAGGCTTTCGGAAAGAGGGGGTTTAGATATTGCTTACTAATTACTATTTGTTCCTTTAAGCTGTAGACCAATCAGCAAAAAATGGGTAATTTGACCAATCAGATAAAAGAGTGCATTCTAAAAGACGGAGTTTAGAAGTACTGAAATTCATATATACCAATAAACAGTGGTTCAGTACTAGGCAATCTGACCAATCAAATCGATTAGATAAGTCTTTCAGACAGGCAGTATTATATATAGCCTACTAATGACCATTGGATTTTGTAAGCGGCAGACCAATCAGAAAAGACTAGGCCATCTGACCAATTATATAAGAGAAGGCTTTCTGATAGGAAAGGTTTAGAGACACTGAAATTCAAATATACTAATGAACAATTGTTTATGTAAGTGATAGACTAATCAGTAAAGACCAGGCCATTTGACCAATCAAATTAGAGCAGGCTATCTGTTTAGAGAGACTGAAATTCAGTTATATTAATGGACATTGATTCTTGTAAGTAGTAAACCAATCAGATAAGACTAGGTCATTTGACTAATCACATAAAATATTGTTTACTGAAAGGCGGGGTATAGAGGTACTGAAATTCCAATATACCAATGAATGTTGGTTCGAAAGTTGTAGACGAATCTTAAAAGACTAGACCATCTGACCAATTTGATCAGAGAAGTCTTTCAGAAAGGCTACTTTACTTTAGGTCTTAAATTCTAGCCTACTAATGACCATTTAATCCTGTGAGCGTTAGACCAATCAGAAAAGTCTAAGCCACCTGACCAATCATATTACAGCAGGCTATCTGAAGGGCGTGGTTAGAGAGAGTGAAATTCAATTATATTAATAAACACTGGTTCCTTTAAGTAGTAGACTAATCAGATAAGACTAGGTCATCTGACCACTAAGATATAAGAATGCTTTCTGAAAGGCAGGGTTTAAAGGTACTAAAATTCAAATTTGCCAATAACGTTGGTTCATGTAAGTGGAAGACCAATCAGAAAAGAGTAGGTCATCTGACCAATCTTATGAGAGAAGGCTTTAAGAAAGACAGCTTTAGATATAGCCTAGTGATGATAATTTAACCCTGCAAGCCGTAGACCAATCAGAAAACACTAGGCTATCTGACCAATCATATTAGAGAAGGCTTTCTGAAAGGCGGGGTTTAGAGAGAGGGAAACTCAAATACACCAATGAACATTGCTTCATGTACGTGTTAGACTGATCAGAAAACACTTGACCATCTGACCAATTTGATTAGAGAAGGCTTTCAGAATGGCAGGTTTAGATCAAGCCTACTAATGACCATTTGATCTTGTAAGCAGTAGACCAATCAGAAAAGACTAGGCCATCTGACTAGTCATATTAGAGCAGGCTATCTAAAATGTGTTTAGAGACTAAAATTCAGTTATATTAAAGAGCCCATATTATGGGTTTTTGAAAATTCCCCTCCATGTAGTGTGTAACACAGCTCTAAGTGAAGTAAAGTATCCAGCTAAGGCTTAAATCTGTAAGAATACAGTGTTTAAAACGGTTAATTCATCTATAAAAGAGTCGACTCATAGTGCTTCAAACGAGTCGCCTTGATACCGATTCATTAGGTGTTTCGCCATGACGTACGAATGAAACCAAGTTATTCACGTGCACGCGCAAACCCGGGAGATTTCAAACCTGAGGCCCCGCCCTCTGACGCAGAAACCCAGACACACGCACACACAAACATGCCGGTCGATTGAAGTCACACTGCAGATGGATATACTGAGTCTCTACCCAAAGATGAAACCTCAGCATTATAGCCAAGCAGTTGGAAACTACTGGAAACTTCTGGAAACTACATGCTACAAAGAATACTTCATCAGCGTTTGTTAAAGGAAGGATCAGTAAAGAGTAACTTAATGCTGGACGTCAGGATGGATTTTTCTTCCTCCATTTCTCAAGTGTAAGTACGTGCGATTAAAGTTGCCTCGTTTACTCTAGCTTGCAAATGTATTTAGTTGTGATTTGTTACTTGTAACCGAGTGTACTGTATCAGGTTAACTGGCTATATTCTCTTATCGCGTGCAAAGTCACGTTAAAAACGCGACGCGTGCTGCTTTGTTAACGGAGCTCCGTGGACGAGGAGAAGTGTGTGTGTCTGTGTGTGCGTGTGCGCGCGCTGTTGTCCGGAGGTGTGTGTGTTTGTGTGTGCGCGCGCGCGTTGTCGTCCGGAGCAGGGTTAAGTGCGTGTGTGTGTGTGCAATATGTGTGTGTGTGTCTGTGAAAAGAGCAGAGTGAGAAGCTAGGAGATCTCCTCAACTGTTTTTGGAGTTTTTGCTCAATAAAATAGTTAGTCGTCTGAATTTTCAAGTCCATCGACTGTATTTACATTGACCCACTGGCAGCTAAAATCCACGCCTACACTATCGAGCGTGCATGAACTGTGATTACTTTTATATTGCTGATTAGCTGTTTGGCTTTTCACTCTCTGACTGAAGGCAGTCGACCAATCGCAACAGGCTGTCATTGGTCCAATCAGCGCAGATTAGCTTCGCGCTAAGGAGGGGTTTGGGAACAAATGAATCACTGGACGATTCATACAGGAGTCGCTGGGATAATTAGGTAAAAATAAATGCAGATTATAAGACCATGAAAGTGTTTTTTTGACCTTGCATGCATATTAAACTGTTGTTGGAGACCCTTAAAACCAAGATATGACCCTATTTCATGTATAATATGGACTCTTTAATGGACATTGGTTCATGTAAATAGTAAACCAATCAGATAAGACTAGGTCATTTGACCAATCAGATGAAAGAATGCTTTCTGAAAGGCGGGGTTTAGAGGTACTGAAATTCAGATATACCAATGAACGTTGGCCCATGTAAGTGGTAGACCAATCAGAAAAGACTGGGCCATTTGGCCAATGGGATAAGAGAAGGCTTTTAAAAAGACAGCTTTAGATATAATTTACTAATGAACATAGGCTCTTGTAAGTGACAGACCAATCAGAAACAATTAGGCCATCTGGCCAATCATATTAGAAAAGGCTTTCTGAAAGGTAGGGTTTAAAGGTACTGAAATTCAAATACACCAATGAACATTGGTTCATGTATGTGGCAAACCATTTAGAAAAGACTAGGCCATCTGCCCAATTTGATAAGAGAAGGCTTTCAGAAAGGCAGCTTTAGATATAACTTACTAATGACCATAGGTTCCTGCAAGTGATAGATCAATCAAAAACAATTAGGCCATTGGTTCCTGTAAGTAGTAGACCAATTAGAAAAGTTTAGGCCATCAGATCAGAAAGACAGAGAACTATTTCACCTGAGAAAAGCTGATGATGCAGCGAATGTAAAGAGAAAGATTGTATGATTGGGCGTAAATCTGCTAGGAGACTTTCAATACAAATTTATGATCCTTTCAGACAAAAAAAAAATTATATATATATATATATATATATATATATATATATATATATATATATATATATATATATATATATATATATATATATATATATATATATATATATATATATATATAGTTACCGTTATGCCAGGCATCTACGACACACTAAATCGAGGAAGACCCTGTTTTAATTTGGAAATGGTGTTTTACCACATTATAGACAAAATGAAATGCAAACTTTTTGAGGCATAACTATTTACTATTACTCTCAATCACTTGTTTTCTGGGGTCTGTTCTCTGTAGCTCGCTTAAAGGATCTATGATGATTTGTCAGATCCTGGATCTTTTAATCTTGATAACTGATCTCTGGCTAATTTAGTTTTTCAAACAAGTTCGTGAATCAGATTAAAATGTCTGGATGAACTGATCTGAGATCGCTGCATGTGTTGTGAAGGACTGATCTATCGATCGTCGAAATCATGATCAGCAATGCAACGATTGGCTGACGGCACAGCAACGTAATGACACCATCTAATTAATATTCAATTATCCATGTAAGCTAAATTACATAAAATTTGTATTAAACGGTTTGTTAAATATGATACGCAATAACTTTACACCTTGTTGTGGGCTGAATGCTTTACACTTTCATCTGTCAAGAGCAATTTATTTACTTTTACAGTTAGAGCGGATTTTCCTTATTATAGTATTATTGTAGCTGGTTTATTAATCGGTGTAAAGAATAACTGGATGTTTACAATAGCATTTTGATACGGTAAAGATGTCTGCAACTTTTAAAAAGAATCAAATCACCGTCATATTAACTGTCAAAACATGTTTATGACAGCATGTATTATTGCATTTTAAAAAAGTCACATATTGTGGATGTCTATTATCATACACAAATTGTACTAAAGCCATCTAAAAGTTCATATCAATAAGTTTTCTCTTTGCACCACCAGGTGGCAGTCTTTGCACTTTCATTTCGGGGGTGCATATTGCATAAGTTTTATTAATATATACAGTATATAACTTTATTTTTTTATTAATAACTATAATTTTATATATATAGTTAAAAAATATTTACTATTTTCCCTAGTGTATATAACTACTACTGTAAGAAAATATCAGAATTCGGTACATACTTTCTGTATTATCTTTGCTTGAACTGACCCGATCGCTCACGTTTGGATTTACTAACAATGAACTGAACGTGGGAATGTGCGCAGCTTCACGGCAGCTTTCTGGCAGGCGTACGCACATTTTTTGTGCGCGTCTGTTTTATTTCCATCGACGACTCCTAGAGACAGTTGTGTTAAATTCCTCTCTACAAAGTGTCTGAGCCTTGCAATGGCAGATGTATGAGACGGGTTCAGCAGGTATATAAGGTTTCCATACCATACATTTGACCAGCTAAACATTAAAGCACAATTTGCAGCAGTCGCCTGTTTTCCCAATGTAATCTAAGCGATCTACCGCACGCACATTGCTATAAAGACACTATCTGAAGATGAATTTGCATGCGTGAATCAGAAACATTTCCATTCAATAAATGTGCAAATAAAATATGATGCTTATTGATATGAACTTATTGATGATTCCTACTTGTCTTTCTCGTGATAAATAGTTGGCAAAATCTGATATGTAGCGGGGGAAAAAAGAAGAAAGAGTTCATCAGACGCTGGATTCGAGCTGAGTTCATGCTCGAACGTATCAATTCATGATCACATTCGTCTTACGAGTAGCGCCACTGAGACTGTTAAGGGTACTGCAACATTTTACAGATATAAACCACACTATTTCTTTTGTTAATGCACTCAGTGCGATGTTCAGACCCAACTGTGTTAACCGCATCATCTAAACTCTCCCACTCTAGTTTTTTCTTTTGTTGTTAATTCCGGAGAACAAACTTGCAAATAACACCGCTTTTCTCTGGTCTACCTCCGATAGCAGCACCTCCAATTCACATTCTGTTCAAAGTTTCTCTTTTTGCTTGCTTTTGCCGTTGCTTTTTCGTTGGGTTTTTCCATTAGCATAGTCATTAGCATATTCATACAGGGGAGGAGGCAGGGAGGGGTTTTGTGCTCGTGCATGTTGCGCTCAGTTTCACGTTCATTCAGATGTACAAAAGAATATGCGTGAGATTACGTACGCAGTGTTTCATACATCTGAATTTTTTTCTGCGTACGCACATTTACAGCTTTGTGCGTACGCAATGTTTTAGTAATATTTCCACGCAAGTCTTCGTACATGAGGCCCCAGAACTGTTGCTACGACAACAACTCTCAGATCAGTTTTGAAGAACGATACAATCCTGGATCGCGTCAAATCGTCAGTAACCAAATCCAGCTAACCGAGTAATCCAAGTACAAAGAACGGACCCCTAGACTATTGCATATTGTTTCTTGATTCGTAAGGTCCCTCTCATTCGATCCTTGCATTATGGACAGTACAGTTGCCAGCCATGAACAGTCACATTTCATGTGTTTTACACAGTATATTGTGGATGAAGGTCATTTTTCTGAAACAGTAATCCAGTAATAAGGCGAGGAACATTTTGATTCAATATCTCTTTTAAAATGAAAACATTATCCCGAAACGGTGAAAATAGCAATATAGACGAGTAGCATTTTCATTCAAAATCTCAAATTTAAAATGAAAACGTACTGTTAAAGCAGCCTTAAAGAAGAGCTAGGTTTGGTTTAGATGCAGAGCCAAAACAACTGTAAAGACTCTGTGCATTTATAATTATCTAAGAAACACCCCATCTTCTACTCGTTTCATTTTTCTATAATTTTGCATAACCTCTGGATAACTATCTTAGTATCTTTTAACTGTATCTTGAGAATGGTGCTTTATAAAAATAAATAATGAATCTTATTTCTCTCAGCAGGACCACTACAGTAAAATGCATTAAACGTGTGTGTAATTGCTGAGACGTCTTGCAAGCGTACAGGCCAAGTGAGTTCCTCTCCCTCGTCATCCTCACTAATGAGCACTCTAACATGAATTCACACCCACAGCGGGACCACAAATGAACATTTCTCAGAGTGAAGCCTTTAGCAGCCATTGCCATGACAGCAAACAACTAACCATTAGTTAAAAAAAATCAGTTCTACCCCAGCCAATGTATCTTTGATTGCATACAACATCGGCAAACACAAAACAACATCAGACATTTTTTCCTTTTACCATTGAGCATGTTTGTCATTATGTTTACACAGAGGACTATTTCACTGCACGTTCATAACTCAGAAGATTAGATTGTGATTCTCTGAAAACTTTAATTAAATCGCATACTTCAATAAAACAAGTGTTAAATAAAAAGTTTTACAGCTGTTCACAAACATTAAGTTATAACCAGAATGTGCTGAAGAACAAACCTGAGCTCAGTTTTTGATCTAGTTCAGCTTACCTTTAAGGCTCTAGAGAAAAAACGTTTCCATCTCTAAGCATGAGACTCAATATCTCCATTTAATCTCATCAACGACACTGGAAAACATCCATTATATTAAAGCAATCTCAAGTGTAATTTTTCATTCACATGCTGGAATATCATTATCATATAGAGGACTGCATGTGTGTCATTTGTGCTGGGTGTAAAGGGTAATTACTGTGATAGAAATCTACAGCAGAAGAGTCACGGGACTCCATTTACATTACTTGCTGTGGTTTTTAATATCTTAGAAATTACACCTTCCAAATATGGATACTCTATTGGATTCTATTAAAGAAGAGCGTTTTCGTTTTCTTGCATGAGTGGTTTTGTTCAAGTGAACGCCATGATAAACCAAAATAAACCTCATGTTGTTCTAGACTGTATTAAACATGAGAGTTTATTATATTTTAAAGGGATAGCTCACACAGAAATTAAAAATCTATCATCATTTACTCACCCTTCACTTGTTCAAAACCTATTTGAGTTTCTTTCAAGTGCTGGTAGTAATGCACGACTATAGTGTTTTTTCCTACTATGGATGTCAATAAGTGCCAGCAACCAGCATTATTCAAAATATCTTCTTTTGAGGAAAAAAAAAAAAAAAAACCTAATAAGGCTTAAAAACACACGAGGAATAGTACATGATTATTTAATTTAAATTTTTGGGTGAATCTCTTTAATACTTGACATATTTTAGGAGTTGATTGCTTTTTTCTGCTAACTTTCATGCAATTACAAAGCGTTAAAAGGGTATAATAGCATTATTAAGTACATTTATCAAGTATATACTGGCTTTTTATGAGGAAAACTGTTTTAATTTTACTCCAAAAATGTGATGTATTCATGCAATGTCCAATATGCAAACAAATCATTCTTTTGAGTCAGTTTCAATGATTCTGATTAGGCCAGACTGAACTGCTTCACAGCAATAAACAAACAAACAAACAAGCAAAATAAATAAATAATAATAATAATAATTTAATTTAATATTTAAACAGTAAAAAAAAACCAGATAGCTAAATAAATAAACAATAAAACAGACAATAAAATAAACAATAAAACAAATGATAAAACAAATAAATACATAAAATAACAATAAGCAATAAAAAATATAACAAAAAATTAAAATAAAAAAATTGAAAAATTAAAATAATATTAGACAAAAAATAAAAAAATTATAAAATAAAATCTAATAAGAGGTTCCATGTTTTTTGTTTTAATCCACTAATTTAAATAAATAAATACATAAAAAATAAAACAAACAATAAAATAAACAACAAAACAAAACAAAGACAATAAATAAATAAATAAAAAATAAAATAAAATAATAAAATTACCGACTCCATGTTTTTCTTTTATTTATTCCACTAAATAAATAAATAAATAAATACCAATCAATCGATCAATCAAAAAAAAATTTATATATATATATATATATATATATATATATATATATATATATATATATATATATATATATAATAATTGACAAATTCAAATAATAATAGAAAAAAATCAAATAAAATCTAATAAGAGGTTCCATGTTTTTTGTATATATATATATATATAAATATATATATATATATATATATATATATATATATATATATATATATATATATATATATATACATATATATAAATACATATATATATATATATATATATATATATATATATATATATATATATATATATATATATATATATATATATGTCAGGGTTCTGCCACTCTGGTCTTGTAAATTCTTGTTTTGGTGGCAGAGCTCGGACACTACCCATGTCTGGTCCTGTTTCTGTCTCTGTGTGCGCACGCGCGTGCCGTCGTGGGTGTACGCAGAGTGTGCGCGCTCCTGCTTGATGCGGCCGCCAGACACGTGCGCTCTTGTACTCTTGTTTGTGTTTTCGTCTGTCAGCAGCATGGTGTTTCATTCCCAGCGTCTCAGTCTTGTTGGTTTTGATTTTTGGTTGGCGCTGGGATGAAGCATGCACGCTGCGTGTGTGAGTGCACGGTGAGTGTTTTCATTCATCGTGTGCTCGTGTCTTGCGTCTCTTGTCAAAGCACGTGGCTATGTGTTTACATTGTGGTCACGTGCTTTTGTCGTGTGCTTCAGTGTTGTGCTTGTCTTGTCATGAACATGCGGTTAATGAGTCCTCTCATTGGCCGCATGTTCTTGTCCTGTGTTATGTGAGCGCATGGCTTGTGTTGTCTCTCTGTGTCATGCGCTCTCCCGTCTATTGTCTAGTCCCACCCTCCTTGTTAACTCATTATTAGTTTGTCATGTTCACCTGTTTGTGTCAATTTACTTTTGCTTTATAATCCCCCTCATGTCTTCAGTCCTTTGCCAGTTCGTCGTCTAAACTCCCCATGTGTTCCTGCTCTTGTCATGCCAGCCAAGTTTGTTTGTTTGTTTGTTTGTTAGTGTCATAGTTATGTTTTTTCCCCTCGGGGTGGTTTTTGTTCTAATTTTGTTTTATTTTTATTATTAATAAATCATCCTGTTTGCACTTGAGTCCTCACTCCCTCATCCTTCCTGAACCCTGACATATATATATATATATATATATATATATATATATATATATATATATATATATATATATATATATATATATATATATATATATATAAATAATAAATAAATAAATAAATAAGTAATTGAAAAATTAAAATAATAATAGAAAAAAATAAAATAAAATCTAATAAGAGGTTTCAAGTTTTTTGTTTTAATCCACTAATTTAAATAAATAATAAATACATGAATAAATAAAACAAACAATAAAATAAAATAAACAATAAAACAAAAAATACAATAAAATAAAATATAAAATAAAATAAAATATAATTACCAGCTCCATGTTTTTCTTTTATTCAATCCACTAAATAAATAAATAAATACCAATCAATCGATCAATCAACCACCATTCACCAGTTTGTCCTTTCACAAAATGTTAGTCAGTCATTCAGCTTATGTGAGATTAAAAAAAAAAAAATCATTTTATTTCTGAGCAAACTATTCTTTACATGCTTAGAGGTGTGATCTTTGACTATTAACAGGCCTGCGGAGCTGATTTCACAGCAGCAGGAGGGCGAGCCGCTTTCAACAAGAGAGGGGAGACGAGGTGCACGAGGCGTTTATTACAGACTGTCTTGGCAAACTAATTTGCAAGTTATTAAAGTGGTGAAGCTCAGGCAGCATGGTTTCTGGTACCCACCTTCCTCTGTTGCCATGACAGTGATGTTGTGCCAGGGCGTGTCCTCCCGGTCCAGCAGCTGAGTAGTTCTAATGACTCCGCTGATGGATTCAATATCGAAATACACCTCTTTGTCTTCTCTCCGCTCGATGAAATACCTAAATATAGAAGAGAGAGAGAGCATGAATACTGCATGAGTCTTTCCATCTTTCAGCCTCTACATCATCGCTTTGGCATTAAGAGCAAAGACAGCTGGGATATGCATTATAATCAGAGATCGTATATTGCTGTGCATGGCTGGGTCATGAAACACTGCGAAGTTCATGAGTGCTGTGACTTATGGTGAAGCTCTGACTTAAAGGGCCTGTTTATAGTAAAAATATAACTTTATCTATCTATAGTATGTTTCCATTTATCTAGTCATCAACCCATCTGTTCATGGCCATTTATCCATCCATATTTATCCTTCAATACATCCAAATCTATCCACAACTATCCACCCAACTACATATCTAGCTTTCCATCTATCCATTTATGCATCTGTCTATCCATCTATCTTATTTGTGCATCGATCCATCCATCTATCCATCATCTGTTTATTCATCTATCTACATATCTACTCATCCACCTACATATCAATGGGTTATGAATCTTTCTATTAATCTCTACATAAATTCAGCTATCTACTGTATACAGTCTATCATCCATGAATCCATACATCATTCATCCATCTATCTTTTGATCTTTTTATCTTGTTTATTAATCTATCGACATATCTACTCATCCACCTAAATATCCATTCATTATCCGTCTTTCTAATCTCTTCATCCATTGTGTATATCCATATATATATATATATATATATATATATATATATATATATATATATATATATATATATATATATATATCCATCCTTCCATCCCTTCATCCACCCATCCATCCATCTTTTCATCATGTTATGTTTATTCATCTATCTACATATTATCTCTTCCACCTAAATATTCATTCTTTATCCATCTTTCTGTCTCTATATCCATTCTGCTATCAATACAGTCTATCATCCATCCATCATCTTCTTTAGTTTATTAATCTATTTACATATTTACATATCCACCTTAATATCAATTTATTAGCCACCTTTTTTATTTCTTCATCCATTCTACTATCTATAAAGTCTATCCTCCATCCATCCATCCATCCATCCATCCATCCATCCGTCTGTTCATGGCCATTTATCCATCCATATTATGCATCTTTCAATTCATCCAAATCCATCAATAACTATCCACCCAACTATATCTAGATATCCACCTATACATAATCTTGTTTATTCATCTATTTACATATTTACTCATCCACCTAAATATATATTAATTCATTATCCATCTTTCCATGAATCTCTTCATCTATTCTGCTATCTATGCAGATTATCATCCATCCATCCATCCATCCATCCATCCATCCATCCTAGTTTTCATCATCATCTTGTTTATTCATCTATCGACATATCTCATCCACCTAAATATAAATTTATTATCCATCTTTATTACTCTCTTCATCTATTCTGTTACCTATACATTCTATCATCCATCCATCCATCCATCCATCTTTTCAGCATCTTCTTATGTTTATTAATATATCGACATATCTACTCATCCACCTAAATATCCATTCATTATCTATCTTTCTATTAATGTCTTCATCCATTCTGATGTCTATACAGTATATCATCCATCCATCCATCCATCCATCCATCCATCCTTATTCATTCCTATCTATTCATACTCATTCGTATTTATCCATCCATCCATCCATCCATCCATCCATCCATCCATCCATCCATCCATCCATCCATCCATCCATCCATCAATATCCTTCTATACTTCTATCCTATCTATCTATCTATCTATCTATCTATCTATCTATCTATCTATCTATCTATCTATCTATCTATCTATCTATCTATCTATCTATCTATCTATCTATCTATCTATCTATCTATCTATCTATCTATCTATCTATCTATCATATGATAGAAGAAAAAGAAAAGTAAAAAAGATCAGTAATCAGTGAGACATAAATCAGTGCTGTAAATCCTACTGATATACAACACAATACCATCTCTGCTCGATGACAGATTACTGAAGAAACACAAAGTAGAATATACATAACAAAACCCCCTAGCAACTGCTGAAAGCTAAAAGTAAAGATGGAAACACAGTATGACATTCATTAATTCAAAAGAATAATACACTTAAATGTTTTCACGGTTTCTAATTAAATGAGGCTACTGTATGTTAGTCTGACAAAATGCACATTGCATTGAGCATTAATAATGCATCGAAACCATTTAAGTTTAGTTCGTTCATAAGATTTCTCCAAGGATCGATCACACCGGCAGACAGCAAACAGGTAATTTTCAGTGAGATTTATGAGTGGTTTTACGTATCTGTGGAGATGTGTGGACATTAATTTGTTGAAATGACAAAATGAATCACAGTTGTAGATAACAGACCTGGCACAACCTGAAGATTATTAATGGAAAGAAAGAAAACAACAAGAGAAAACTGCAGGGAGAAAAACTGTGAGGAGAAGCATTAGCTGGCCGTAATTAACAAATCCTCAAGTGACATGTTTGCTAGAGACGCTCGAAAGAAGGACTGTCAGATTTTCTTTCCAAGTATGAATGCGAAATTAAACCACATTTCCATTTTCTGCAAAAGTGTACAAGGCAGCGGGATCGTGTGTTAACATTTTATGTAAGCATTTAGGGTGGCAATGAATGAATGAATGAACAAATAAATGGACGGTCGAACTAACAAACTAATAATTAATTATTCCTTACATTTATGTAGCACTTTTCTAGACATTCAAAGCGCTTTACACATTTCTGAGGGGAGTCTCCTAATCCATCACGAGTGTGCAGCATCCACCTGGATGACGTGACAGCAGCCATATTGTGCCAGACTGCACACAACACACCAATTGATTGGTGGAGAGGAGACAGAGTGATGAAGCCAATTATGAAATGGGGACATGATGGACAGAGGCCCATGGGCAAATTTGGCCAGGGTGCTGGGTTTAAACCCCCTACTATTTATTTAAGGACATCCTGGGATTTTTAACGACCACAAAGAGTCAGGACCTTGGATTAACGTCTCATCTGAAAGAGCACTCACTGAGAAACATAGAGTCTCCTTCACTATACGGGGGCATTAGGACCCACACAGACCCCTGCTGATCTCAGTAACACCACTTCCGGCAGCAACCTGTTTTCCCATGTGATCTACCATCCAGGTACTAACCAGGCACAGCTCTGCTCAGCTTTGGTTGGCGACCATGTGAAAGTTGCAGAGAGCTAGCTGACGGTTTTAAGTCTTACTATTCATTCATTCATTCATTCATTCATTCATTCATTCATTCATTCATTCATTCATTCATTCATTCATTCTCTTTTCAGCTTAGTTCCTTTATTAATTAGGGATTGCCACAGTGGAATGAACCACCAACTTATCCAGCATATGTTTTTACATAGCGGATGTCCTTTCAGCCGCAACCCATCACTGGGAAACATCCATACATACTAATTCACACACACACACTCATACACTACGGTCAATATTAGCATACCAAATTCCCCTGTTCTGCATGTCTTTGGACTTGTAGGAGAAACCGGAGCCCCTGGAGGAAACCCAATGGAACACGGGGAAAACATGCAAACTCCACAAAGAAATGCCAACTGATATTTTTAACAGCAATGGGCAGTTTGTGGATGACCGTTCCCCGCCACACGACATACTGATCCAGTGTGATCAATTTTTGCCAACAAGAAAGCCAATCCACCTTTTGTCCAGTTTTTAGTCAGAAATTCACAAAGAAAACGTGAAGCACTGTAGCTTTTCAGTTCTTGTAAACTTTGATCAATCTCCTTTCTTCATTATAAAACACTTTTTATTTAAGACTTATGCAGCTAAAAATAAATTTGCCATTATTACACTATCACAAAGTAATAAAGTAAATAAAAGGATTATTTTAATGCACAGATTGTGCTGTTATTCCTGTACAAAATGTAGTCTTATTTTTGAATTATTTATATATATATATATATATATATATATATATATATATATATATATATATATATATATATATATATATATATATAGTATAGTTTAGTATGGGGGCGGCAGCATCATGTTGTGGAGCTTTTAAGCTGCAGGAGGGACTGCTCCACTTCACCACATCAATGGCATTTTGAAGAAAGAACATTATGTAGAAATACTGAAGTAACATCTCAAGACATCAGCCAGGAAATTAAAACCCACAAATGGGTCTTCCAAACAAACCATGACCCTAAGCATACTGCCAAATGAATTAAAATGTGCTTTAAGGACAACAGAGTGAATGTGTTGGAGTGGCCATCCCAAAGCCCTGAGCTCAATCCTATAGAAAATTTGAAGGCAAAGTTGAAAATTATCAATTATCAATTATGTCAGGAGGAATGGGCCAAAATTACTTCAAACTATTGTGAGAAGCTTGTGAAAGGATACCCAAAACATTTGACCAAAGTTGTTCAGTTTAAAAGCAAAGCTAAAACCATACCAAGGAAATGTATGTAAACTTTTGACTGTCTAGAAATTAATAAATAAAAAAAATCTAAATACATTTCTCATTATTCTGGCATTTAGCAAATGTAAATAATTTAGGTAATCCTAACGGACCTAAAATAGTAAACATTTGGTATGATTTACCATCAGATATTTAAAAAAAATGGTTATGTACCTTTTTTTTTTTAAGAGTAAACTTCTGGTTTCAACTGTATACACATTGCATGTGTATTTGTATACACATTGTATATATTTGTAATTGTATATATCCGGATGTTCACCATTACATTACTTTTATTTGTAGGGGGAAAAAATACACATGTAAAGTATTAGTGCTTTGAAAATATTTCTGTTTTTTTTTTCAGCTGTCATTGTGTTAACATGGGAAAAATACATGAAACACAAAATCTTCTAAGCAGAACACAAAGGATCATCCCGAAATCCCTGTTAATGCCTCACCAGGGTGTCTACTGTGAAGAAAATGCTTTTAAAAACCATTTTCACAGCAACGTCTCATGAGACAAATGCTTTACATGAAATATGATAATGATCAGATGCATTATTATAATAGTTACAATGGAAACTAAAGGCAATAACAGTGACCTTGCTTATTTCTGCAGAACTCTAATGCTGATTCTCAAAACTTCTATATGCCATTTGATCTTTATGCTAATGGAGATGCAGCAGTAGGAAATCCAGCATTGGGATGAAATACTGCTTTTTAATGGAAGTGGAGATTAAAGTTGGAGAAACAGAAACACAATAAATGACCTGGAAAAAAAAAGTGTGAGTAAGAGTGTATGAGTGTTTTCCAGTATTGGGTTGTGGCTGGAGGGGAATGCGCTGCGAAAAACATATGCTGAAATAGTTGACGGTTAATTCCGCTGTGGTGACCTCTGATAAATCAAAGACTAAGCTGAAGGAAAATGAATGAATGAATAAATGCTGATGTACAAAAACAAATGTGTTAAACTGATGACATCACTCACTTATACCAGCCAATGAGAGTAGCAGTATTTGCATAAACATGAGGTGCTGGTTTCTCTTTCACACTCAGACTTTGCAGGTTCATTCAAAGATGGCTTAATAAAAAAAGTACAGAGAGATGCTAATAAACCATACAGGTCATATCTCATTAGCACAAGAAAATGTGCACCGCCCTTGACAGCATGAGACATGAGAGAGAAATAACAATGTGTGGCATTTATAGCCATACTGAAAACACCAGCAGATAGTTTACCTCAGTTTTTCACAAGAAAATACTAGCAATGGCAGTTTAGCCTAAAGTACAACTTTACTTTGATTTTATAGTACAAAAATACATACTTTTATTATTATTACATATCATTATTATATTTATTATTATTATTATTATTATTATTATTATTATTATTTATTATAGCATATGTTAATATACAAGTCACACTTCACTCTTAAAAAATGCAGGTTTCCACATTATTCATTTATGTCGTTCCTACACAAATCAAATTAAGTGGATTAAACATAAAACAAGCTGTCCCAAAAAATCCCAAGATTAGTTTTGTTTTAGCTCATTTTAAATAAAATGTTTGAACAAGCAGCAAAATGAGTAGTTTGAGTGTATAATTTGAGGAAAGATTATGATCTTATGTGTAACTAATTACAGAGATTTTTTTAAACTGGTCCAAAGCAAAACTATGCTTTGCTGTAAGGATTAAAAAAAATATATATATATATATTTGATTTTATTTATTTAATTTTTTTCTTTGTTAGTTTTATTTAAATTCATTTAAATTTAATATTGTATTTATTTATTTATTTATTTTATGTATTTTAATATATGAAATATTGAACATATGAAACGTCAGTGTGTATTCTTCATAATTCACTGGAATTTTATTTTATTTGATAAAAAAGTCAAATAATTTAACAATGTTAATTTAGAAGCATATACTGTTTATATATTGATGTATTGTTGTAGTGTATTAATATTATTTAATAATGTAATGTTATACTGTTTTTTTGCAGGATTTATTTTATTTTAAATAATTCATCTGTTCGTGGCACGGTGGCTCAATGGTTTATCATTGTCGCCTCACAACAAGAAGATCGCTGGTTTGACTCTCAGCTGGACCAGTTGACATTTCTGTGTAGAGTTTGCATGTTCTCCCTGTGTTGGCATGGATTTCCTCCGGGTGCTCCAGTTTCCCCCACAGTCCAAGCATATGCGCTATAGGTGAATTGAATAGACTAAATTGGCAGTAGTGTACGATGTCAATGAGTGTGTATGGGTGTTTCCCACTACTGGGTTGCAGCTGGAATGGCATTTGATGTATAAAACATATGTTGGATAATCTATCTATCTATCTATCTATCTATCTATCTATCTATCTATCTATCTATCTATCTATCTATCTATCTATCTATCTATCTATCTATCTATCTATCTATCTATCTATCTATCTATCTATCTATCTATCTATCTATCTATAGCATCTGTATGTGTGTGTATACATTAAATTATATTATATTTTCAAAGATTATGAATTTGACTAATTTCAAAATTATCTTTTTTTCAAGCCCCCTTAACTGAAATTTGATATGTGCGCTGAATTTATTTGTAACATTATACAAGTCTTACCTATATATATAATGTAATGACCTACAGTCGTTTTCAGGAAATTATATATATATATATATATATATATATATATATATATATATATATATATATATATATATATATATATATATATATATATATATATATATATATATATATATATTAATTCTTAACATATTGACAGTAGTTTCTAATATGAAAGTATATATAGTTAGTCAAATATATATATATATATATATATATATATATATATATATATATATATATATATATATATATATATATATATATATATATATAGAAAATATATATAAGAAAATCTAAATTTTACAGTAATAAATAAATACATGAACAAATTTATTTATTGTCCTGTAAATAAATATGAAAAATATGTCATTTTTTAAACATGACAAAACATTGCATTAAACAGAATTAATCACAGAATAATTGCAATACTTTAATGTGCTAGTATATCACGCATGGTTTATGCCGTGCGCTAGATATTGATCATTTGTTTAGCAGGTCTGATGAAACAGGAATTGTGGGTAATCTGAATGGTCTACTTCTCTCTCTCAGCAGGCAGCATGACATTAGTGCTAAAGCGATGGTGTTTTTATGAGCTGGCCTGCAAACACCTCTCCTTCATTAAAGTGTGTGGAGGTAATTGAGCCTTTGGCAGCAGTGTTTCACTAACATGCTAACATGGGCTGCTTTAACTGCTCTAATTAACAATATCCTCCATAGAGAAATGCAGAGAGAGAGAGATAGAAAGAGAGAAAGAGAGAGAGAGAGAGAGAGAGAGAGAGAGAGAGAGAGAGAGAGAGAGAGAGAGCAGTGAAAGATGCTTGTATGTCATATCAACTCAATGTCATCCTATTAAATGTGACCTTTATAGAGAAATGTGAGAAATGAGAGGGCATGAGAGACACACAGCGAGAAACATAAGATTGTTTTGCTACTAAATTAAACAGATTTACTCAAACTTTTAGCTTTTTTAGTCAAGAAATGTTAATATGTAAATGTAATGATAAATGAAAATAGTTTTTTTTATTTTTATTTTTTCAAATAATATGTTGCGTGGCAATTTAACCAATAATATTCAGCTGCAGACCCACACACGCTTCACACTGTAAAACCCAATAAGTTAAGGTAACTCAAACCATTTGAGGACACCGATTACAACAAACCATTTAAGTTCAAAAACTACTCCTAATGAGTGCTGTGAACTTTTTTTAAGTAAACGAAGCAATTTCAGCACAGTAAAACCCAATAAATGAAGAGAACTCAAACCAACTGAGTACTGTCAAACCAAATAAGTTAAGGCAAACCAATTGCGACAAACCATTTGAGTTAAAAAAACAAAAAACTAATCTATACAGTGAACTTACTCTATTTAAGTTGAAATAATGAGGTATTTAATGTACTCATTACCTTCAACAGTGAGTTCAATTTTCATTAAATTATGAGTTAACTATACTCATTTCATTTGATAAAGTTGAATGTTGGGTTTTACAGTGCAGGACACACAATCCCGGCCTTGCAATCTAGGCCAGGCAAACCATATATAGTTAATGACGGATGTTAATGTCATTAACGACTTCTCGGTCCTCGTCATTAATATATTTTTATATATATTGTTAATAAATAGTGTACACAATAGGCAATAGTGTATACTATTTCACAAATATTAATAGAATAGCATTTTCAACAATTAAATATTAAAGATTATTAACTTTAAAACTATATTTTTTAGTAGAGAATAAATAGATGCATAGATGAATGGATGGATGAATGAACGAATGAAAAATAAATACAACGACAAAAAAGCAGTATATTATATCATTAAATCATAACAATAAACTACAATGGTATATCATGCTTTAAAGTCAAATAAAAAAAGTTCCAGTGATTTATGAAAAAAGACACATACTGACAGGTTTAATATTTAATATATAGAAAAATATATAAAAAAATTATAAAACAAAATAAAATAAGAATTATACAATGAATTATCATAAAATTAATAAAGAAATTAATAAAAATAAAATTAAATCATGTTAAATAAAAATAAAATAAACAATAAAATTAACAATAGAATAAAATAAAAAATTATTAAATAATTAATAATAGATTTTAGTGTGGAGAGAGTGGAGTACACGATAAATGTGCTATATTTATACACACACATTACACAAATAAAATAAAATAAAATAAAATAAAATAAAATAAAATAAAATAATAAAATAAAATAAAATTTACATTAGTATATTTACGATAAATATAATAGTATATTTAAGATTAATATTGTTATTATATTGTTAATTTTCTATTTTCTTTTGCAAAAGTATGTACACTAAAAAACTAAATAGAAAATAAATTACTAAATAATAGCATTTAACATACTTCAATACACAATATCAATGTATGAATATGTTAAAATATTTTAATAAAGTTTAATAAAGTTAAGTTAAATAAAAATGTAGTGAAGTACAAAGCCAAAATAGAATAAATTGAATTTAAAAGTATACTAATAACAAAAAAATGAACAAAAAAATAAAATAAGTAAAATAAAATAAACAAATAAATAAACATTTAACATGCACAAATTAATACGTATTCATCATTGTAATAATCATCTAATCCACAAAATAAATCAAAACTCCTGTATGGCAGTCTGATCTGCTGGTGCGTGAAATATTGGTGTGATTAGAGCTTCTGCTCACCTGACGGGGCTGTTTTTGCTGTCAGGGTCTCTGGCTGTAACGGCTCCCACTTCAGTGCCCACTCTAGCATTTTCGTACACCTCCATAATGTAATAATCCATGGAGAAAAGCGGCGGCTCGTCCACGTCTCCCACTGTGATCTTGAGTGTGGCGTCATCTTTGAAGGAGCCCAGATAAGAATAGCGCGGGTCCACGTGTGTGTTTTCTGCTGAGATGTGGAGACTGTACTGCTTCTTCTTCTCATAATTCAATGGCTGAGAAGAGAAAACAGGACACAGAATCACATTTCAAATATTACTATAGGACTTAGGTGAAATGTAAATTCAAATAATATTAAAGCTCCCATGAAATAAAGTTTTTTAGATGATAGTATCAATATTAGTATTGTTTCTGGGATGTCTGTAAGCTAGTGTGCCCCGAACAGTGACACAATTCGCATTTAGAGGATATTAAACTAATATAAACATGTAAAGCTTATAGTTTTTCACTTCCAGCCAAAAGGACCAGTGGCTTTATTCACATTTCTCTTCACATCATAACCAATCATATGCTTTCTAGTTTTTGACATGCTCAACCCCCTTAAGTAGACTTTTCATTTGCTGCACTTGAGCTCGATCACTCTTACTGGCAAAGCTGTGATAAAACAAAACCCTATTGGCTATATAAGGGGAGGAGCTACTCTATGTCTCTATATGTTTCAGTTGAGATTGTCAAACATTGAATAGAAATGCACATTTTAAAGCAATTCACGGGACCTTTAATGTATATTTAAAACCTGTTTTCATGATGACTCAAGTGATGCAACAAGTTCTACAGTATAGCTATTTAATAAATTGTCTCAAACTCAATTCCCGGAGGGCTGCAACAGTAGACCTGCTAAATAGTCTGTAGTAGTCTTGAACACCTTGATTAGTTGGATCAGTTGTGTTAGACCAGGGTTGGAGCAAAACTGTGCAGAGCAGCAGCCCTCCAGATATCGAGTTTGAGATCACCGTATTAAATGTTGCCTAGTCGCATAATAAGCCCAGGCAGTTAAAAGTCAGTTTTTTTTTTAAATAAAATAAAATAAAATAAAATAAAATAAAATAAAATAAAACTGAATTCAAATAAAATAAAGTTAAATAAAATAAAATTACAGACCATTAAACTTTTCACTATTGTTAATAATCGAATGAATGAATAAATGAATGAATAAATAAATAAATAAATAAATAAATAAATAAAAATAACCCCAGGCAGTTAAAATATTCAGTTTTTTAACAAAATATACTTGTTAATAAAAATAAATAAAAATAAATAAATACATAAATACATAATTAAAAAATAACGCCAGACAGCTGAAATTGAATTTTTTTTAAATAAAATAAAATAAAACAAAACAACAAAAAATGTAATTAAATTAAATTAAAAACTACATAAAAAATACAGACTGTTAAACTTTTCACTCTTATTAATAAATATATATTTATATATATATCTTATAAATAAATATATATATATAATAAAAATACTGTTGAAGTCAGAATTATTAGCCCCTCTGAATTATCAGCAATCTTGTTTATTTTTTCCCAAATTTCTGTTTAACGGTGAGATTTTTTCAACATTTCATAATAGTTTTAATAAGTCATGTCTAATAACTGATTGATTTTATCTTTGTCATGACGACAGTGAATAATATTTTACTACACTAAATATTTTTCAACACACTTCTATACAGCTTAAAGTGACGTTTAAAGGAATAAAGTAGTAGTAATTAGTAATAAAGGAAATAATTAAATCACTCTACAGAGTAAAATCTCTCTCCAGATGGAATCACAAAATACAATTAATACAAAAAAAAAAAATTGGTAAATCCCTCTAAAATCTGAAAGCATTCTCCAGATGGATCATGTAAAGTCATTCACTAAAATAAACCTAATTTAATGGCTGAAAAAAAAGCAATCTTTACTGGATATGCAGCACACAACATTATGCTTTCAGTCAGTCTATTTTATACACTTTCTTGGTGACTTTTAGTAGCTTTGTACACTCCAAAAAGTTTATATTGAGGTCAGTCTCTGACTTTATTTATTTTTTTTGCAGAAGCTAAATGGCTGTCTAGATGGGGTCATGTCTGTAAACACCATGAAACCTGCCTGACCTTCAGCAACGTCTCGTCGGACAGATCTGGCAGCCATTTATTTACAAGACCGGCTTTAGGAAAACTCCGCATTTGCAGCTTTCCTGACCCGTAGGACTGAGTGTGGAATTGAAGAGGTTCAGGATTCAGAAAAGAGTCCAATAAAGAGCATCTGAGCCCTCAAGAGCACCAGACGTCTGCTGAACAGATTATATACACTGCCCTAAATATGAGCAAAAAGGCTGTGAATAAAACTTCTTTGGTCATTCTTTTCATTTTTTACTCAGAATACATCATCTGAAAAAAGTCTTGTTGCCTATCCAAGTTTTAGAAACAACAAATAATAGCTTGAATTCTAGTTGATTATTTCATATCAGAAGTGGATTATATGAAAGGCAAAGGCCTCCAGATTATTTTAATTAATCATGTCTTGATTTTTAATTGTTTACTCAGGGCAGTAAGGTGTGACTTTGCTTAGAAAACAGTCTTGTCACTTTACAGAAATAATGTCCAGTATAGAATATAAAGTCATGGTGCAATGGAAAAAGAATTAATATTGTGTATGACTCCCATGAGCTTGGAGGACTGCATCCATACATCGCTGCAATGACTCCAATAACTTATTAATAAAGTCATCTGGCATGGCAAAGAAAGTGTTCATGCAGGACTCCCAGAGTTCATCAAGATTCTTTGGAGTCATCTTTATTGCCTCCATCTTCTCCCAGATAATGTTCATGTCTGGTGACTGGGCTGGCCAATCCTGGAGCACATTGACCTTCTTTGCTTTCAGGAACTTTGATGTGGAGGCTGAAGTATGAGAAGGAGCACTATCCTGCTGAAGAACTGTCCTGTGTTGTTTTTTATGTAATGGGCAGCACAAATGTCTTGATTGATCTCTTACAAGCCTCCATACTGAATGTAACCCCAAACCATGAGTTTTCCTTCACTAAATTTGTCTGATTTCTGTGAGAATCTTGGGTCTATGTGGCTTCCAGTAGTTCTTCTGCAGTATTAGTGATGACTGAGATGCAGTTCAACAGATATTTCATTGGAAAAATTGACCTTCTGCCATTTTTCCGAATGATCTACTAGAAGTCAAGTTATTATTAGTTGTTCTTACATGTGGGATCGACGACAAAACTTTTTTCAGGTAGTGTTTTTTTGTGGGTATACTGTACTATAAGTCATTAGTTCATTCATTTTCTTTTCGGCTTAGTTTCTTTATTCCTTTATTAATCAGTGGTCTCCACAGTGGAACTAACCACCAACTTATCCAGCCTATGTTTTACACAGCAGATGCCCTTCCAGCTGCAACCAAATAACAGGAAACACCCATTGCATTCACACACATACACTACAGACAATTTATCATATTCATCTCACCTCTACTGACGTCTTTGCACTTGTGGGGGAAACCAGAGCAAACCCACACCAACACAGGAAGAAAATGCAGACTCCACACAAAAATTCCAGCTGACCCAGCCGAGGCTCAAACCACTGACCTTCTTGGTGTGAGGCGATCACACTACTCACTGCGCTGCCCCTTTTCTATAAGCGCACTAGCAAACTTTAACTACTTAAAGTTTTTGCTTTCTTTATCTGGCAATAATCCATACCACACAGTACAAAATATACTTCACACTGTATATAATCTCCAAAATATGTCAATTTAAACCAAAGTCATTTACCTTAACTCCCCAATAAGCATTACTTTAAAAAAAAAATCTACACTTACAAGTAGATATTAAACACTAGAGTTAAAAAAAAAAAACTTTCAACAGTCTCTATTTGATGTCAATTCAGTAGAAGTTTTAACCCTTCAAAAAAAAAAAAAAAAAAAAAAAACTAGTTTAATTAATTCCTACTAATGACCATCTCACTGGTTTTATTAACTTTTATCTCCAGTGAACAAAATTCATATTTTATGTTACAAAGAATATCCCTATTTTATTCAACAAGTTTAAACATGATCAAGTTAAAACATGATTCCTAGATTTTAAGTTAATTTTTTATATGAAAATCTTAAATGGGGGCGTCACGATGGCTCAGTGGTAAGCACTGTTGCCTCACAGCTAGAAGGTTGTTAGTCCTAGATGAGTCAGTTGACATATCTTTGTGGAGTTTGAATGCTCTCTCTGTATAGGCGTGGGTTTTTCCGGGTGCTGACCCATGACAATACCGAGACACAGTGAAACTGTGTTTGGATAGTTTTATCCAAGGTTATCATACAGTCAGAATCTTATACCGCCCCATGCCTAGTCCTAACGTGGTCCTGATGTCACAAAAGATCTGATTCATGTTAAAGATCTGAACTTCCGATCACTACTGTGCATTTAACCTCAGAAGCAGCCTTGCACACACATCGTACTTAAGGCTGCTATCTTGTGGGCTGTTGGCATTTTGCTAGTGGTAGATGGGAGTGTTAATGTGCCTTCTGAATACATATTTCAAAAAATGTATGGTTGAGTTTTTTATACAATATTTATTCTGTGGATTTTTAATCTTGCACCTAAAATATCCTTACATAAAAAAACAAAAACTAAACGAAGCAATTTCAAATTATAGAAACTAATAAAAACTAGCAAATCTGCTTCCAAAAATGAATTAAAATGAACTGGATTTGAAAACAAAAAGGCAAAACGAAATAAAAACTTAAACTAATGAAAAATCCCAAACTATTATAACCTTGGTTCAACTTGATTTGTTTGCTTAAAATCAGTCTATAGAAATAGTTTGCATCCACTCACCCTAAAAAGTCTAGTAAATGCAACGTATCACCTTTTTTTTCAGTGAACATGACTACAAATAAACAGCCTCTACTCTGATATAAACACAGACTCAGTTTATTTGTTCAGATTTTGAGCAAAATATCAAAAGGTTAAACAACAAAAACATTTTTTCCACAGCCTTCTTTGCTCATATTTACCAAGGGTGCCAATATTAGTGAAGGCCAGCGTATATCTGCCAGATGATATTGTGCTATTTTGACAACAACATGCCTGGGATAATTATGCCATCCTTTTGTTCTTTTGTCAGCAAGAAACACTGGAATGAAAAGTGTGAAACACTGAAAGCCCTTATTACAATCCCGAGGTCATTTGCTAATGAGGTTTTAGGCATGAATGCAGTGTTTTCCTCTACGCATTTGCATTTTTCAGCTTGGTTTCTCATATTTTACATGGCTTTTAAAGTCAAAATCAAGTGTTTATAAGCCGTCTGAGACATTTAGTACAATAGTAATGTGAACTATGGGTTTTTGCTCTCTAAGATATGTCTCTGAAAGCAAGTTTTTTTCATTCTTGGTCTGCATTTTATTACTTGGGAAACTACAGGAATAGCACACTTCTCTTCAATAAGTACCGACAATTGAGACATCATTCATATATGTTGAACAAAATGACAAAGTTAAAACCTAAAGTTTAATAGTGGAGTATTTCCAATACAAGGCCTTTTATTTCCCAAGGGTCAATTGTATTAAGAACTAACAGATTCCAGATATATGAACAGATAAAACTTTTATGAAGGTCACAGACAAACTGCCCTGAAAAATTATTTAATATATTTGTGATTTTGTAGTATTTTTTGATTAGATAACTTTGTGCAGACTTTATTGTTTACCCTCATCCCACACCTTCCTATGTTAATGTTTCATATAAATGGAAAATGAATAAATAATTAAAAACAATTATTATTATTATTATTATTATTACGGTTATTATTATTAATAGTAATAATACTATTTCATATGTTATAATATTATAGATGTTATACTAATATAATATCATAATGTATAATAATATTATAATGTAATTTAATTTATTGAAATTATTATATACAGCATACAAAATTATATTCTAACATAAAATGTAACCCCTAAACTATGAAATTAGTCATAGTTACTTACTTAAAAAAAAAAAAAAAACTATTCTATTGTTTTAAGTTGTTGTTGTTGTTGTTTTTTTTTGTTGTTTTTTTTTTTTACCTGTAAGAAAAGTGCAGTGTTAATGTACAAATTGTATTTACCATGTTTAATTTTATGATCCCCAGCGATTGAGCAGTTTTAGATCACTGGAGAACTACAATTCTGCCACTGAACCAAACTACAACTCCTAGAACTCTTTGCACTCATCAACTACTGCCACTGCTGACAATAATCGGGACACTGACACCGATTACATGAACCATATACTGCTCACTTTTACATACACTTTGCTGAGTCTTGTTTACCCTGTATAGCAGCGGTCAGGAACCTTTTTTCAGCAGAGAGAGAGACATTTCAGATTTTTTTTACTTAGTGTAAAAATGTTGAGAACCGCCGTGATATTCCAGTTTTACTCATAAGCTTAATTCACATCTTTGTATGGAAACATACTGTAGCTAATGATCAAATATTCAAAAATGTACACTAACCCTAGTACAGTGTTTCTCAATCACATTCCTGGAGGTCCACCAACACTACATGTTTTGGATATCTCCTTTGTCTGTCACACCCGTTACAGGTCTTTCAGACTCTGCTAATGAGCTGATGATCTGAATCAGTTGTGTTTGGTTAAGGAGACATGGAAATGTGCTGAGCTGGTTGTGCTCCAGGAATGTGGTTGAGAAACACTGCACTAGTACAAGCAATAATAGGAGATATACTTGCAATCACCACAAAGAAAAAGAAAGATAAATAAGCAATACCTTTCTGAGTGTGATTACTCCCTCTCTGGTGTCTTTGTCTGTGGAGATGGAGAAAACGGCGGCCCCCTCGGGGTTCAGGATGCTGTATTTGATCTCTGCATTGATTCCGATGTCCTCGTCGTTGGCTTTGATCTTCCCCACTGGTTTCCCCACCTGCGCTGACTCTGGGACAAACACCTGGTAATTCTCTGCAGACACACAAAGCCCACGTGGAGGTTTGTTCGATTGACTGGATGGCATTTTGAAGCTTAGCGATCGTGATGTTTCTTTCTGGCTGTGCCTTCAAACAAGCCACATTGAGCGATTCAAGAACTATTTCAATATCACTGTCATGACATAGAAAACAAAATGCAGTAGGGCTCAGACATGTTGTGGTGTTTGTGTTGTTTCGGATTTCAAAAGAGATGAATATGTTTGGAAGGTTTACAATTTTACAAGCAAAATCCCCAGATCCAAAGAAGCAAATAATAATAATAATAATAATAATATTATTAATAATACTAATAACGACGACAACAACAACAACAACAATAATAATAATAATAATAATAATATTAATAATACTAATAACGACGACAACAACAACAACAACAACAACAACAACAACAACAACAACAACAACAACAACAACAACAACAAGAAGAAGAAGAAGAAGAAGAAGAAGAAGAAGAAGAAGAAGAAGAAGAAGAAGAAGAAGAAGAAGAAGAAGAAGAAGAAGAAGAAGAAGAACAACAACAACAACAACATTATTAATACCAATTAATAATACTAATACTACTACTACTACTACTACTACTACTAATAATAATAATAACTAGAATTGTACATTTCCTAAAGGAAATGTGAATGGGGTTTGCGTGGCAAATCGATGGGGTAAAAAATGCATCACTGTACTGGCCAAAAAGCAACAACATGGTAATCGAGGTTCTAGCAACATGCTAATATGATTAGCATGTAGCTAGCATGATACTAATAGTGTTAGCATCATGCTAGCAACATGCTAATCGAGTTGCTAGCATCATGCTAACATGATTCGCATGTAATTAGCATGATGCTAATCGTGTTAGCATCATGCTAGCAACATGCTAATCGAGTTGCTAGCATCATGCTAACATGATTAGCATGTAGCTAGCATGATGCTAATCGTGTTAGCATCTTGCTAACAACATGCTAATCGAGTTGCTAGCATCATGCTAACATGATTAGCATGTAGCTAGCATGATGCTAATCGTGTTAGCATCATGCTAGCAACATGCTAATCGAGTTGCTAGCATCATGCTAACATAATTAGCATGTAGCTAGCATGATGCTAATCGTGTTAGCATCATGCTAGCAACATGCTAATCGAGTTGCTAACATCATGCTAGCAACAGTGCTAGGGTGCCCTGAGTGGTTGCTAGGTGGTTGCTAAGGTGTTGCTAGGCGGTTGCTAAGGTGTCCTAAGTGGTTGCTAGGTGGTTGCTAAGGTGTTGCTAGGCGGTTGCTAAGATGTCCTAAGTGGTACTAGGTGGTTCCTAAGGCGTTGCTAGGCGGTTGCTAGGGTGTTGTGAGTGGTTGCTAGGTGGTTGCTAAGGTGTTGCTAGGCGGTTGCTAAGGTGTTCTGAGTGGTTGCTAGGTGGTTGCTAAGGTGTTGCTAGGCGGTTGCTAGGGTATTCTGAGTGGTTGCTAAGGTGTTGCTAGGCGGTTGCTAGGGTGTCCTGAGTGGTTGCTAGGTGGTTGCTAGGTGGTTGCTAGGGTGTTCTGAGTGGTTGCTATGTGGTTGCTAAGGTGTTGCTAGGCGGTTGCTAAGGTGTCCTAAGTGGTTGCTAGGTGGTTGCTAAGGTGTTGCTAGATGGTTGCTAGGGTATTCTAAGTGGTTGCTAAGGCGTTGCTAGGCGGTTGCTAGGGTGTCCTAAGTGGTTGCTAGGTGGTTGCTAAGGTGTTGCTAGGCGGTTGCTAGGGTGTCCTGAGTGGTTGCTAGGTGGTTGCTAAGGTGTTGCTAGGTGGTTGCTAGGGTATTCTGAGTGGTTGCTAAGGCGTTGCTAGGGTGTCCTGAGTGGTCGCTAGGCCCTTACTAAGGCGTTACTAGGCGGTTGCTAGGTGGTTGGTAGGCGGTTGCTAGGGTAATTTGGGTGGTTGCTAGGCAGTTGCTAGGGTACCCTGGGTGGTTACTAGGCAAGCCTCACATACTTGCCTGATGAAATATTTATACTTAGTAAGCATTTCTAGCAAGTTACAGTACATGGCTAGTCAATATTAGCATGTAGCTAGTCACTGCTAGCATGTGTAGCATAAAGGAAGTTCCGTTTGCTAGCATGAGTCAAATGAGCCAATCCCCAAGTCTCTACGATGTTCCGATGCTGAGATATAGCTGTTGATGAATGGTTGCTAGGGTACTCTGTTTTGTTGCTATGGGCGAGGTTGTAGAGTGAACTTGAATGTGGTTGTTTGTCCAAGTCAAATGAGCCAAACCCCAAGTTAATAGGACACTGCTAAGCAAAGATATGCATGTCGGGCAGTTATAATGGCAGTCTATGGGACCAGTTTGGGGGCGTGGCTTGTGAGATTCATTATCATATTGAGATGCTCATTGGTTGTCTGAGTCAGATGAGCCATCCCCCAAGCCAATAGGACACTGCTAAGCAAAGATATGCATGTAGGGCAGTTATAATGGCAGTCTATGGGACCAGTTTGGGGGCGTGGCTTGTGAGCTTCATTATCATATTGAGATGCTGATTGGTTGTCTGAGTCAGATGAGCCCACCCCCATGTCTCTATGACACTCCTATGTAATGTTATAGATGTGTGACCTTTATAATGGAAGTCAATGGGATCTGCAATGGGACATCCCACCCCATGTTAAGTCAATGGGGCACTTATTAAGGGTCTTTAAGTGGTTTGGGGGGGCGTGGCCTGTGAGCTTCAAAATCATAATGAGATGCTGATTGGTTGCCCTAGTCAAATAAGCCAACCCCCAAGTCTGTATGACAGTGCTGTACTTTGATTGACATATGACATTTATAATGGGAGTCAATGTAATGAATGGGAGTCAATGGGCAATGTAAAGTCAATGGGAACCCTTTTGGGACGTCCTACCACCCCAGGGGTACAACCTATACCCCCTTTCAGGGTATGTTCTCACTTAGGCTGCAACCCCCTACAGATGTTGTGAATCCCATATTTCTGTGAAATTCACACTCGGCGCTGTGATTCGTCAAAGTTCGGCTCCATGTAAAGTCAATGGAGACTTTGGGACGTCCTAGCTCCCCAGGGGTACAACATTTACCGCCTTTCGGGGTGTGGTTTGAAGCCTCCTATAACCCTTTCGAGATGTCGCGAATCCCATGTCTCTACGATATTCACTGTTGGCGCTACGGCGATTTCCGGGAATAGTATCTACGAGTGTCTAGAAAATGAATGGGAGTCAATGGGCCCATGTAAGTCAATGGGAGCACTTTGGGACGTCCTAGAGCCCCAGGGGTGCAACTTATACCCCCTTGCGGGGTATGTTCTCACTTAGGCTGCAACCCCCTACAGATGCTGTGAATCCCATATTTCTATGAATTTCACACTTGGCGCTATAATCTGTCAAAGTTGGGCGTAATGTTGAGTCAATGCGTTTTGGGGGGTGGTTTTGGGGCCCCTGCGGGGCCCCAAAACCACCCACCCCTTACAAAAGTCATAGCACACCATTCCCGATAAAGCCGCACGATTTGAGCCCACTTTCAAGGGTCTGGGACGAAAGCTGCGGGACTAGTTACGCGCCGAAAAAGTGTACGGAAGAAGAAGAAGAAGAAGAAGAAGGAAGAAGAATAATAAACCACAATAGTAAGAATGGACTTTGCCTATGGCAAACCCCATTAATAATAATAATAATAATAATAATAATAATAATAATAATAATAATTCTCCAGAAAATGATGATTGCTTAGAAAAACTTATTATTTATTATTTGTTGTAAAAGAAAATCAGGGTTGAAACTCACCAAATAATGATTTCTTAACTCTTCTGAAGTTAAAACATGGTTATTGAAATTAATGTTTTATTTTATTTTTGCTTAAATGTTGTATTTTTATCAGAAGTTCACAAAATAAAACAAAAATGACATTTTACACAATCAATAATACAAATACTGTATATAATTATATAGTTTACATATTAATTACATTTTAAAATATGTTTACTAAAAAAGCAGCTATTTTACATTGAAATATTTCAGAATATCGCTGTTATTTTTTGCATTTAGAATAAAATGCAAACTTTGAGCTGTGATCAACCAAAATGGTGACACAAAGCAATAATTTTACATAATCAGCATGAATAATACTATTAATAAAGTAATAATGAAGCAGTATTATTACCACTTTTTTGTTTCATATTGCTTTTACATTATAAAACTATAAAACAAAGCATCAAATATATGAATAAAAACAATCAACAATTAAACTGATATTCCTGTTATAAGCACATCAATATTATACTTTAATTATATATGAAACTAAGTGACGCGGTTGCATAGTAGGTAGTGCTGTCGTGTCACAGTAAGAAGGTCGCTGGTTTGAGCCTCGGCAGGGTCAATTGGCGTTTCTGTGTGGAGTTTGGATGTCTCCCCACGATCGCGTGGGTTTCCTCCGGGTGCTCCGGTTCCCCCACAGTCCAAAAAGATGCAGTATAGGTGTATTGGGTTGGCTAAATTGTCTGTAGTGCATGAGTGTGAATGAGTGTGTATAGGTTTTCCAGAGATGAATTGCAGCTGGAAGGGCATCCACTGCGTAAAACATGTGCTGGATAAGTTGCAGGTTCATTCCACTGTGGCGACCCCGGATTAATTAAGAGACTAAGCCAAAGAGAAAATGAATGAATTAATGAATGAATATATGAAAGTACATTTTTCTCAAACAAACACACTGTAAAATTTGGCCTAAATTTTCTTCATAGCATTTTTCTGATTATATGAGCAATATCACACTTATAGCAAGGTGATATGGCTGTATATCGGCACTGGTGGTAGGCGTGCGATGGCTCGAAGCCACAGGCCGAGTGCCTTAGTGTCCCACTGGTGACAATATACAGTCATTTCGCACTACTACGATTGTGATATTGGATTTATACAACAGTTCTATGGCATACCCGTGTATAAAACAGAAAATCAAACACTGAGAGTCTCATTGATCCTTTTGTAAGAGGAACTAGTTTTATTTGTGCCATTCACATCTGGAGCTCATGTCAGAAAAGCAGAAGCCGTTACTAATTCACCAACATCACTTTAGAGCGAGTGTTTGAATCATTTTTTGGCGTAATGTCTAAAGTGATGACAATCAAGTTATTTTGCTCACATTTTAGAATTATAAGGCTGAACGGCATGAAATGCCATCAGTCTACAGAAGTTTCCGAGTACTTCTCTGTTGCAATAGGGAGATCACAATAATCACTCTTGTCACTTACCCGTTTTAAAATGATTTAATCAGCTGTAGTTTGAAATACAATTACAAAACAAAGTTTTTCTCCTCTAAGGACTTATTATGCGCTCTCCGTCGCCATCTTTTGGCACAACTATCTTTGCTCTACTCAATATGACAGGCTAATGGCCGCTGATGCGCCGAATCTGAAATTACAAATATTTAAAAATAGGCACTATCCTTATAAATAAACTGCATAGTTGTAATCTAAACAACTACATTCTCGCCTTGAAAAGCCTCAAAAGTACACTATGTTGTCCAACAGCTGCATTGTTTGTCAAAATGTAGTGAATTTATTGATCTGCTATCACTCTATGTGGGCAAATAATTTTTTTTTTCTCAAATAAATTCATATAGGAAGCTGAAGGCTGTACAAGTGCTGATAAAACAGGAATATAACATGGCTATCAGCCAATCAGATTTGAGAACCAGATGTATATATATCTGGTTCTCAAAAATTTCTCATTCTCAAATTTTTTTTTCATCAAATATATTCATATAGGAAGCTATTTTAAACTAAACAATTTGGCTGTTGTTGTATTTTAGATTAAATACATGCATACTTGGTGATGAGGCTTCTTTACAAAAGCTTAAAAATCTTAACTTAATTTTAACTTTAAATGTAGTGAACTCATTTATGGCTTGTGTTTTCTGCAGATGCATCTGCTGTGCTTTTGCTTAACATCCTAACCCTCAATCGTTCTTAAGAGGTTTATTTATATTTTCCGTAAAAAATATTTTTTGGTTTAAGAAGCAAATGAATATAATTTTCCTTCGAGAACACTGCTGTGGTGCTCTGTTTTTGTAGATAAAAATAAGACTGCACAAAAAATACTTCAAGATCCAAGACTCATAATTGGATGCTTACACAATAAAACGCACTGTCCCTGCATCAATTCTCTTCATGCTAATTAATGGTAAAAAAATTACACCGTACTGCACAATTTATATGATGACTCATCTAATATTGAGAGCACATCTACGGTGTAAAAAGTATATTTTCATCGCTGCTGCCTAATTACACTGTATCCATAAAATGAACAGTTTACTAATGAATGTCTGGAAGGAGCCTACTTTGAGGGAGAGAAGAAAGTGCATTACAACTGCATACTGTATAGTTAACCTTCAAACAGTAACGAGGATATTTGCAGAAGATGAAGAATTGGAGAAAAGTGAGGTCAAGCTATTTCCGTTCTTTTCCCGCCAAGATCTAAATCATAATAATCAAAAAGTCCTTCAACATCTCACAGACTCCCTTAGGAAAGTTCAGTCTGGATGGAATGTTCAGAATAACTTTTTTTTTTTTTTTTTTTTAAGACCAGCTGACACTTTTTGGCTGGTTTATTCTAGTGTTGATTAAGTTTTTGGATTCGTCATTCAAAGGGGACATATTATGTTCCGGTTCCTAAAGCCCAAAACTAGACTATTAAATGTTCACTAACAACCAAAATGTAGACTTGTTTTAGTCAAGCTGTCAATGATTAGACAACTATTAGACAACTATTATATATACATTAAATAAAAATTAAAAGCAGTGCAACACATTTACAACGCTACTGCATCGTGGGTGTGTCAGAATTTTTAAAAATAAAAAATTATACACTTCCTATTTAACAATAAAATTAAATAATGAAAATGAAATCATTAAATTACACTTTAAAGCAGTGCAACACATTTACAATGCTGTCTACTGCATCACATGGGGTGTCAGAATGTTCAAAAATTAAAAATAAAATTAAACAATAACAAAATATGAATAAAAAAATAAAATTAATAAAATAAAAAATTAAATTAAATTAAATTAAATTAAATTAAATTAAATTAAATTAAATTAAATTAAATTAAATTAAATTAAATGCAAAATAGTTACAACCCTGCTTACTGCATCGCGGGGGTGTCTGTATGTTCGAAAATCCCAAATTTTACACGTTGTATTTAAATATAAACTGAAAAAATCAACTGAAATAAATATAGAAAATAAATCAAATACAAATTTATATGATTTTTAAGCAGTGCAACACAATTATAACCCCGCCTATCGTTCGAAAATCCCAAATTTACACTTTGTGTTTAAAAATAAAATGAAATAAATAATACAACTTTAAAGCAGAAAATGTTTGATTTAAAATTAAAATAAATAAAATAATTAAATGTGTTTAGCAGCGCAACACATTTACAACCCCACCTACTGGATCGCAGGGGTGTCAAAGTGTAAAAAATAAAAATAAATCTTCATTACATTTTTTTTATCGGGGCGACACGGTTGAGCAGTGGGTAGCGCTGTCGCCTCACAGCAAAAAGGTCACTGGTTCGAGCCTCGGCTGGGTCAGTTGGTATTTCTGTGTGAAGCTTGCATGTTCTCTCAGTGTTGACGTGGGCTTTCTCAGTGTCCCAGTTTTCCCCACAAGTCCAAAGACATGTGGTACAGGTGAATTGGGTAACTTAAACTGGCCATAGTGTATGTGTGTGAATAAGTGTGTATGGATGTTTCCAAGTTCTGGGTTGCGGCTGGCCGGGCATCCACTACGTAAAACATATGCTGAATAAGTTAGCGGTTCATTCCACTGTGGCAACCCCAGAGTCGACAGTATGCCGTCACTTTAGCCTTTTAAAACTTTGTTTTGCCCTCCATTGAAGACCGAAAAATAACTTTGTTTAAAGTATACCAGGGCTATTAAACTTCTTTTTAACACAAATGCGGCTTACTGGAATTTATCTGAAAGATAAATTCTGGAACACTGTATCTGCATTACATAAACAGTACTCTTTGAAGACCGCCATATGACGTCTAATAATACTGTCTCACTAGAATGCTCATTAGGTCTTGAAGCAGAACTAACATCTGTTGATGCCCATCTCCAGCAGTGTGTTTTGTTTTTATGGTGTGTAACATTACTCACTCTGAGGAAACTTGGGTGGGTTGTCGTTGACGTCAGTTAGGGTGATGTTGACCGTGGTGGAGCCCGACAGTCCTCCCACCTGCCCTGCCATGTCTTTGGCTTGAATTACCACTGAGTAATGTTCTCTCGCCTCTCGATCCATGTCTGCCAGAGCTGTTCTGATGATACCTGCAAAACACAAACATATGTACAAACATATGCTCAGAGTAATGTACATAATCTGCACTGTAAGTGCAGCGTTTAAAGCAACAGGCTGCAAACAACCCTATCCCTGTGTCCTTCAGTCCTTTTCAGTCCAGTTTGGTAACACAAACCAATATTTTAAATAGGGACCTGTTATGCCCATATTTACAACATATTGTCACCATCCTGCACTTTGTCTCCATTCCCCTAGAGGTCTCAGTGTTTCCCCTCTACCTTTGTTCTTCCTCGTGTGTTCTTGTTTACTTAATTTTAATCACCTGTGACTTGTTCCAGCCTGTGTATTTAAGTTGTCACTTTGTCTGTGTTCCTCACTTATTTAAGTCGTCTCTGAAGAACTTGCCTTGTATTCCCTTGATCTCCTGAGTTACGTCTAGTTAGTGGTGGTCAAAGCGAGGCTTCATGCAACCCTGAAACAGTCGAAGCAAATGTGTGTTTTGTTCCAAAAGCAGTGACAAAATTTGCGTTAATATATAAAACTTTCACCTAAATGGATCAATGGTTTTATACTTTCTACATTAGTTTCCCATCGAATCACAACCAATCAAATGCTCACTAGTATACGACATGCTCCGCCCCCTTCAATACGCTTCTCATTTGCTTTTCATTTGATGCACTTGAGCTCATCCACTCTCACAGACAGGGCGGTGATAAAACAACGCTATTAACAGTTTTTTTTAAAGGGGAGGAGCTACTCTATGTCCGGCCCATTCGTTGTGTTTCGGTTGAGATCACATCGAACATGGAATACAAATGCATATTTAAAAGCACTTCACGTGACCTCCAAATATAATTTGTACACAAATCTACATTTAATCAAAAAGCCTTGAATAAATGCCCTCATTCACACACCAGTGTCTGATTTCATCATGTAGCTGTGTACCACAGGATAACAATTGTGTGCAGCAGTGACTGTTTTGCAAGGCTCGTTAAAATAAAGCAGGTAAGTGCTGTTGTGTCTGTAAGGTTTATCCTCTGCCAAGGTCAGTTTTCTGTTTGCTTTTCACTATCATTTAAATGACAACAAAACCTTGAAGCACTGGTGAAATGAATCATAGTCTACACACACATACATACACACACTCACAGATACACACAATTTTACTATATGACATTTAAGTTTAATGTAATGCCTTGAATATTTTAACCTCCAGCTTACATACCAAATGTATTAATTATATATATATATATATATATATATATATATATATATATATATATATATATATATATATATATATACACATATATATATATATATATATATATATATATATATATATATATATATATATATATATATATATATATATATATATATATATATATATATATATATATATATATATATATAGCATTAAATTTTGTAAAAAAAATAATGAAGTGTTTTTCTGGCATCTTGGTGCTAAATGTGGAGGTCAAATACATTTTTATTGATTTCTCATTCATCAAAAAAAGTTTCCCATTTTTATTTACATTCAGACACTGCTGAAAAATCCAGCTTAAACCAGCCTAGGCTGGTTGGCTGGTTTTAGCTGGTTGACCAGGCTGGTTTTAGAGGGGTTTTGGCCACTTCCAGGCTGGTTTCCAGCCATTTCCAGCCTGGTCTTAGCTGGTCAGGCTGGAAAATGACCAGCCAAATCCAGCTAAAACCAGCTTGACCAGCCTGGTTTAAGCTGGATATAGCTGATTTTGGCTGGACTCCCAGCTTGGCTAGGCTGGTCAAGCTGGTTTTAGCTGGTCATCTCCCAGCCTGACCAGCTAAGACCAGGCTGGAAATGGCTGGAAACCAGCCTGGAAGTGGCCAAAACCCCTCTAAAACCAGCCTGGTCGACCAGCTAAAACCAGCCAACCAGCTTAGGCTGGTTTAAGCTGGATTTTTCAGCAGGGGAGTCGCATAAAATGTTTGTATGTTATAAGGAATTGCTTTCTTAAATATGTTTGGTGTCCAGAAGCAACATAGAATGTCACCGTGGAATCTACAATATAGAATACAGGTTCTTTCTTCATTATACAGTTAATAGTTACATGATATATTTGTCTGTCAGACACTAAATGAATTCACTTGCCTATCTATAAGTAATTGTGACTTTTAAAGCTGTACTATGCAAGGCGATTGGAACCAAATGCATAAACGAATAAAATTCAACATGTCTGAACCGTTTGACCTGTAAAAGTGTCAACAATCACAACAACCAATAAAATTAAGGTTATTTTAGCATATTTTGCCATTTTACGTTGGGGTGTACATATACAAACATTAAAGGTATTGTTTATTTATGAATACTATAATGGTACACTGGCATGTAGATCATCCAACATTTTCAACTTTCATAAAATAAAAAAATAAAAAAAATAAAAAAAACTGCTACCATAAATGTATGTTTTTGCAAAACAAATTGAAAAATGTTGCCTTTACTTGATCAAAATGCTATACTTTGTAATAAAATAAGAAAATGTAAATAATAAGAAAACAATAACAATTTAAAAACAACTTAATTATAATAATCATAAAAAATTAAAATAAAATAAAATAATAATATTTTTAAATAATATCATAATAATAAATTAAAATAAAAATGTATTTATTTTAAATAAAAAATGAAATAATAAATACAATTAAAACATATATATATATATATATATATATATATATATATATATATATATATATATATATATATATATATATATATATAAATAAATTTAATTAAAATTAAAATAATAAAATACAAATACATCTTAATAAAATAAAATAAAATGAAATAATAAAATAAAATAAAATAACATGCAAATTGCCTATTGGATGTTTGGGGTTTAAGGTAAGAAAATCAGTGAATAATGCAATCAGATTTAACATTCTGTCAAGAGTTAAACACTAGTGTGAGCATGGCTTTAGGTAGAAATTGGAATCAAGAGTAAATCCAGACTGACAGAGAAGCCCACATTTATCCAGACACATCTCTGAATCACACAGTATCTGTCCATTCCTTTCCTGTCTGCTTTTGTGTCTCTTTCTCTCAGTCAAATCTCTCTCTTCATTCTAAGTCATAGACTGAACAGACCCACAGTCAGATCACACTAGATGTTCACAACATTCACAACACGCCATTCTTCAGATGGCATAGCCAGCAATAAATTACAAAACAAGCCATGTCAGCTTTAAATTATAAAGTGCAATTATTTCCTTGTTGTTCAAGGAGTCTGCAAGTTCATGTTCCAAGGATACAGCAATGTTTTTGTGGATTGTGGATATCGATAATGTTAAACGTGTCTTTATTTGATGCACAGCAGAAAAAAAAGTCTTTCAGCAGTGCATGTAG